>NC_136517.1:3097500-3197500 GCF_053919585.1 Euprymna scolopes | reverse complement strand
TAAACATGACTTTTCCAGGGCATTCATCGTCAAGCCCAATTAACAGCTGACGTGATATTGTAAACAAACACAGACGGAATTTGATGAACGACATTATTATTATTATTTTTATTTTTATTATTATTATTATTATTATTATTATTATTATTATTATTATTATTGGCCCACAAGGAGCTTTCACACAGGTCTTCAAAGATTTCTCCCTAAAAACAGCCTGTGGTGTTCCCTGGAAGCTGAGTGACAACAAGTCTCTCCAGGTTTCCAGTACTCTTCTCTTTCGATAATATTTTCAAATAAATTTGCATTATCGCAACAGCTGCTTGCCATTGATTTCTCGTTAGCAGTGGAGTTTGGTCTTCGCTGGAATTTGAGTGGCAATAAGCGTCCCCAAGGTCCCAGTTCTCTTCGTACTTATCTGGCTGAGGTTTGGTCAGATCATCGGTCTTCCTTCCTCCTTGACTCTACTTGGTTATTTGGTCTCACTCTATATTTTTGAGGGGGGGGGGCAGTGATGTGGCAATGGGGGTAGGGTTGGGTTAGAGAGCTTATAGATATGCGGTTTCAGTGTTCTTGGTTCCATGTATTGTTTCATGTTTTGCCTTTGCAGCATTTTGTCTGGCCCCCCTCCACTTGTTGCTCCTGTGTGTTAGTTTCTACATTCAAGGTTTTTCTTAATATTTCAGTTGTTTTCATGATTGTTGTTCGTTGTATTTTTCGAATCATTCCTTTGATTCCAATTTCTCCCATTCTTTTTTCCAAGTTTTTCGGAATTGTTTTTAGTGCTCTTTCTATTATAGGTATTATTTTCATTTTCTTCATCTTTCATATCCCTTTTAGCTCTGTGGCTAGCTCCGTGTATTTGCTCCGTTTCTCCTTTTCTAGTCAGCTGGAACAGCAAAGTCTACGATTTGACAGGAGGCATCCGGTCTTCTTGCTTGGGTGGGTTTATCAGTTTGTATGTCCATGTTCCATAGGACTTTGTGATTCTCGTTTTCAAGTACTGTTGCCGGCTTATTTTTCTACCACTTGTCTGTGCGTTCGAGATGCAGTTGTTTCCACTTGGTCGTGTATTCCTTTTGGGCCAGTTTGCTGTATTCACTTATTATGTGGTTTATCGTCTCGTCTCTTTGTCCACAGAGTCTTCATTTGCTCTTCATTTGCTGTTTTCTTGTGTTTTGTCGATCTTTGCTTTGATGTGGTTGGTTCTTATCGAGTTATCTTGTGCTGCAGTTACTAGGTATTCAGTTTTAATGTTGTTGTCATTATTTATTTATTTATTTATTTATTTATTTGCGAATTAGTCCTCTGGGCAAATTATTCCGTGTAATATATAATAATTAATAGAGGATTGATTCTATAATAATACATACGCAATCTGTATAAATTAAAATATCATGTTTAAGCGTATTGTTCGATCGGGCAACGCCGGGCTGTTAGCTGGTCGATTTATAAATAAAAAAGCTACATTGAACTTTTAAATTCTCATATATTTTGCGACAACTTCTGTGTGTGTGTGTGTGTGTGTGTGTGTGTGTGTGTGTGTGTGTGTGTGTGTGTGTTCTTCCATGTGTGTTTTGTTTTCGTGACTTAGTTTCCTGCTTTACGTTCCAAGCCAGCACAAGATTGTCCGATGGTATTTGTCAGAGGGCGAGTGACAATAAGTTTCCCCCAACGTCTCAGTACGCTCCCCTTTCAGAAAGGTGTGTTTGTGTGTTCGCAAATGAATGCGTGCGTGCGTGCGAGTGTGTGTGCGTGTGAGTGTGTGTGTGTGAGTGTGTGCGTGCGTAAGCGCTTTTGTTTTGTTTTTGTAATAAATTAATAACAAGTTTTTCGTACCCGGTGTTGCCCTGAAGATTTTTTTTTTTTTTACTTTTATTTATTTATTTATTTATTTATTTATTTATTATTATTATTATTATTATTATTATTATTATTATTATTATTATTATTATTATTGTTGTTGTTGTTGTTGTTGTTGTTATCATTATTATGTTTTGTTTAAAACGCAGCAATTATTAGTTAATCACCCTCACCAAAACACCCCTTGCCCCCCCCCCCAATCTCAAAATAGGTCCTTAAGTATATACTATGTGCCAAAGCTGAAGCCGTTCAAACCACGTGTTCGTGAATTACTACGCACTGGCACGCGTTGGCGTGCGTATATATTGGCTTCCGTTCGCTTCTAATCAGCTGAAGGCGTCTCTGGCGTCGGAATGAGTAGGAATCGTGGATACCATCATCACGTGGTCCCTCCAGTGAGCATTTCATTTAAAAAGAAAAAAAAACAAACAAAAAAGACTGAATAGAACAAGCCAGGACAAAAGTCGTAATGACATGCTGCTGCTGCTGCTGAATCTTAGAAGTTACGTCGTTTTTAGGTTAAGGGGATTCTTTTTTCATATGATAGACGCACACACATACACACGCGTGCATGCGCGCGCGAACAATGCGTGTGCCAGGAGCCTGTGCCCGCTTGCACCCACCTTCTGAAATCTACGACACGGGTTCTCCCACGAGTCGACAATTTTTTTTTTGTGAACATACCAATACGTAAATTATATTTTTAATAATTAAAAAAAATAAAGAAATCAGAAATTTGCAAATGTGAACAGTGTTTTCAAGATTTAATCACTAAACTGGCAGGGTTATCCTCGCGTTGTCCGGGCGAGAGAGGAGGAGAGGTGGTGTATAATGAAATAGCTTAAAAAAGCGTGCGTAACATTTTTTTTTAGAATATCTTTCGCTTTCTACCGCTTTCTCCTTTACACACACGCGCACTGATAATTAGTTCAAAAAAAAAAAAAAATCGAAAGAAGAAAAATACAGACGACTGTTTGATATTTTTCTCTTAGAACTTTAATTTTTTTCTCTTCCTCCAAATACCTCCTTCTCTCTGTATCTCAACGTATCTCTCTCTCACTCTCACTCTAACTCTCTGTCTGTCTGTCTGTCTGTCTGTCTGTCTGTCTCTCTCTCTCTCTCTCTCTCTCTCTGACAACTAGTTTTATATTATAGAAAGAAAAACGAAAGACAAAAAACCAAACAAAAAACAAAAGATAACGGATGCTTTTGCTTGACCTAGTTTCAGTGTTGTTTTTGGAACAACTACAAATGAAGGAAAAAAAGTAATTTTTATTTGACCTTCATGCTATCATTCGGTACCCGAAAACCCGTAGGAAATGAATATCGCAGTATTTTTTTTTCTCACGATCAGCTTCAGGTTGATACTGAATCCGATAATGTGGGGTTTGTTAATGTATCTTGTGTAGTTTCTGACTTAAAGAAGAACCCACCCACTCATCAATAGACAGAATTACGATATCCTGCTACATAAATGATTATCTTTTTCACAAGTTTGCCCTAATTTTAACATCGTAGTTCTAAAAAAAAATATCAAAATATTGACAGGTTGGGCCTTGATGACGAACGCACAGGCCGGTAATTATTTATTTTAAATATGTATTTAATTTCAAAAGCAGCTGTATATATTTCTTCCTAATATTTTATATGAGTGGACGAAAAATAAAATTACGGAGGAATCTAGAACGCTGCTGGGTTACACTAGAAGTCTTCTCTTGGTTAGTGAGCTTTCAGGTCAGAGGTTGTCAGCTTTGCAGACATACAGACGCGCGTATGCACAGAAAACAAGGACGCATACGCAAACATAACATTTTTTTCTTCTAATTCTGCATACTGCTGCAGTCTGACAATAATGCAGTCCGAGGTTTAATGTTGGCAGAGGCTTCCCTTACGCAGTGTCCCGTCACAAGGTGATTGCCCCCTCTCCCTATCTTGCTTGGATTCACAGCTGATAATACGCCTAGCCTCTCCTTCCCTGGCGTGCAGGGTTAGTAATATCCTCAACAACTGAAGCGGAGTTGGGATGACAATGTTGACGAACTTTTGTTACGAAGTATCATCTTTTTTTTAATTTTAAGCTTATTCGTTTATTTACTATTGGAAACCGTATGATCTCACTGCTCCCAGCCCATAACACCGTGTAACGTTTGTTTCCCCATTTTTATGCAAGTGCAGTGCGAACGCAGACACCACGATATTATTGTTCCCTCTCTAATCAAAACAGGATATAAAAATCTTGAAGTAACGTATTTCCAAAATATATCTTGCTATGGGTGTATATCGCTTTTAAGGCCAATCACACACCTTGAAATTATTGCCCCCCCCCCTCACCTCCGATCAACATGAAGTATACGTACCTAATGATTCTTGGTAATGTGCATACAGAATGCTTATAAAATCTCTTAACTTTTCAGGTTATAAATATAATAAATTAACATTATTTAATGTGAATATATGGATCTAAAATATATGGGGGGGGGTCAATCTGTAATCTTCCAAGAGATGTTCTTGAACACACAAGAGATGTACAACTATAACATCTACAAAAATATGTCGACACGTTGCCATGGAAACTGTTCATTTCAACTTGCCGACATATTTCTATTACTTTAACGTATGCACAAATTCCGTCATTAGATAGCAGTTAATTTATTTTAAATCTTTATAATCTGTCAGCTATGTAAGCTCAAAAGGTAGGGAATGCAGCTGAAGTGGTAAATGTTTTAGTTTCGATTCAAGTATTTTTGTTAACTGTTGAATATATATATATATATATATATATATATATATATATATATATATATATGTATGTATATATATATATATATATATATACATATATATATATATATATATTCAACAGAGAATTAGCTCTATAATAATAAACACAAAATCTGCATGAATTAAAATATATTTAAGCGTATTTTACTACTAGAAGATCGAATGCCGCCCCTGTTAGTCTGTCTGTCTGTCTGTCTGTCTGTCTGTCTGTCTGTCTCTCTCTCTCTCTCTATATATATATATATATATATGTATGTATTATGTATATTTGTATATCATATATATGTATTATATATACATTATATATAAGTTATAAATTTATATGTATGTGTGTATGTATGTATGTATGTATGTATGTATGTATGTATGTATGTATGTATGTGTGTGTGAATTAAGCTACAAATCCTCGTAGGAAATCGTCTGGCTAAAACACGATTCCCTACGAAGATAAAACAGCGGTTAAAGTATGTTGCCTTGCGGATTATGGATATCAGGTGTGAATTTAGACCCCACGATATTATTTTAAAACAATCTAATACAAATTTACTACCGCCATTAGATACGTAGTAAAATGTTGTCCGAATTGTACACTCGGAGATATTAATACATTGAGATCATGTAAACTTGAATGAACGTTAAATTTCCGCCACAGATGCATGAAATAAGAACCCAGATTTCTAGCGATTACCATTCTTATACTCGAATGTTTGTTCAGAATGCGAAACCTCTATGCTGAAATTCTGAGAAATCGCAGAAACGCCTGTGTACATGGAAAGGCTAAGCAGTTGTCCAGGGATCACACTAGAATAATCTAAGAATGTTTTAGCTTTCAAAAACGCTAGTCGTCACATCAGATTTGAATAAATATTGACCTATAAATATTCGTTATTAGAAAATATATATTTAGTGTTTTAAATAAAGATTATCTTTATATTCATAAAACCATAATACCATTTCATCTGTGTCTGTGTGTGTTAAATTTGTCGAATATATATAACAAAATTTATTCGGAGTTTTTTTTATTGATAGCAATTAATATGTATGATGACATTTAATATTCTTATTGATATAATTAATATGATAAAGCGATAGTTGATTCTGACTAGTCTATTTCCCCTTTGATACCCTTTTTTTTCAATAAAAAATGTACCCTACATCATTTACTTTGACATAATATTTTTCCAGCTCGAAACTTTATTGACATGGTTTCAGTTTTTACCGAATTTTAACGCAATACACATTTGTCAGGCATTCAATGACGTATTTCTGCTTCTGACGCACTTCCATGATAGAGGTTGCTTTCTTAAAGTCTTACACCGTCAATATCATCAACAGGGAGATGAAACTTTACGCCACAAATGATCGATTTTAAACGATTGAATGATGAATGATGAACATCGATAAAATTATTCATTCGCTTACATTAAAACTTATTTATATCTAAAAAAAAATTCATAAATGCACAATTCTTGTACAGTTTTAGGACACACAAAAATTTCTTGTAAAAAAATTAATGGAAAAGTAATCGAAAATCTAATGAACATTTTAGTTCTTCGTGTTTCATTCAATTAATAAATATTAAAAAAAAATGATTCTAATGATAAAATAATGACCATAAAAATGATAATACACTAATGATAACAATATAATACTGATGATAATAATTTTAGTTTCATTAAATTAACAAAAAATATTAAAATAATAATAAGAATAATGCTAATATAATACTAACAATGATAATAATATTATTATTATTATTATTATTATTATTATTATTATTATAATTATTATTAATAATAATAATGATAATAATAATTATGATAATAATAAAATAATAATAGTAATGATAATAAATTAATGACAACAACATTAATTAAAATATAATAATTTAAATAATAATAAATTAATGAAAATGATAATATTAATAAAATACAGATGATAATGATGATGATGATGATAATAATAATAATAATAATAATAATAAAAATAAAAATGAATATGATGATGATGATAATATTTAAGAAAACATATATATGTATACATCTATCTATCTATCTATATCTGTCCACACATACACACACACGCACACACACACACACACACACACACACACACACACACACACACACACACATATCTGATAGATAGATAGATAGATAGATAAATATATGAATGCATGCGTCTGCAAGCATATGCGTGTGTGTCCGTGTATGTGTGTTCGCGCTGAATCGAACTCAGATGATGATTTTGTTCGTTTTTTTTCCCTCGATCGGATGAAAAGTTGTAAACAACATGACTCACACTCTGGGGGCATGGCAAACTAAAGAGGGTGGGGATATTTTGGAGAAGGGGAGAAAATCAACTACCCTCCTTTCCTCGCTACCCTTCGTTTACCTTCTTTCACGGGGACGCAACCATTTGTCCGAACAATCACACGCGCGTACAATTCACGCACACTCCATGTTATTGGACACATGAGTATGCGTGCGCACTACACACACACACACACACACACACACACACACACACACACACACACACACACACACACACACACACACACACACATGTACGCATACAAAAACACACATGCACACACACATATGCACGCACACACACACCCACACACACACACGCGCACTATACACACACGCGCACTACACACATACATACACGCACACACACACGCACGCATACAAAAACACACATACACACACACATGGACGCACACATATGCACGAACGCACAAACACACACACACACACGCGCTCACACACACACACGCGCACTACACACACACGCGCACTACATGCACTACACGCACCGCACTACACACACACACAAACGCACTACACACATGCACGCACATACACATATAGTGTGTGTGCATATTTGCTTCACTATTTTTAAAAGTGCTCAAGACATATAAAGAGTTTCATAGTTATACAAAAACTACACAGAAATATTTAGGCTTTACGCTTGATGAACTTTTACTGATGAAAACGAACTTTTCTGTGAAAATGCATACATATATATATATATATATATATATATATATATATATATATATATATATATTGCTTTTATTATTATTTTTTTAAGGTAAACCGTTACATATGGTCGCTACTAATAGCCATCTTTTCAGTCAAAGAGACTTCCTCTGGCGACCTAGCTTTTTGGCGTCGAGAGGTTCTAGGTCGCCTGAGGAAGTCTCTTTGATTGAAACAGATGGCTATTTGTAGCGACCATATGTAACTGTTTACTCTCGAATAATAAAAAAATGTTTTGTTCTTTTTATTGAGCACTATTTAACAACCTCGTTGTCTTCATTAGTCCCGACTTTTGAACACCTCAAACCTGAATATATATATATATATATATATATATATATATATATATATATATATATATATATATATATATATATATATATATATATATATATATATATATACGTCATATTTAGCTAACTAAATAGAGTCATTATTATTTCCGTCCGCGGATTTGTGTATTCAGCAGATAATGTTTAGTTTTTAATTCTAGATAATCACACTTAAGTCGTATTTTGTTTGAAATCATTACTATATATTAGGTACAATATAATAATTAACAGAGAATTTACTCAGTAATAATAGATACGAAACCTGCATACACTAAAATATATTTAAGTGTACTTTACGACAGCGCAATATATATATATATATATATATATATATATATATATATATATATATATATATATATATATATATGAACGATCAGAGAGAGACGAGATTAACATTTGAAATCTCGTGAGAGACGTGAAAAACGTTATAGATCACCTGAGTGACGTCACAGCTGTAACATTGAGGAAATAAATGTTGTTGCTACAAAGAACTGATAATCTCAATAATAGATAAATTTGATTTTATTGTTATCTCTTTCTCTATCTATCTATCTCTCTCTATCTCTCTCTATATAGCCCTATCTCTCTCGCCCTCTTTCTCTTTCTCTCTCTCTCTCTCTCTCTCTCTCTCTCTCTATATATATATATATATATATATATATATATATATATATGTATGTGTGTGTGTGTGTGTGTGTATAATGATTTAAAGGTTATGAGAGTTTTTTGAAGCATGAAAAAACACCCATAACCTTTAAATCACTATCCTAGAAGCATACGTGGACTTTTAACATTATATATATATATATATATATATGTGTGTGTGTGTGTGTGTGTGTGTGTGTGTGTGTGTCCTTATATTTTTCTCTCTCTACCTGGAACACAGTTAATTAAGCACACTTGCAAGTCTCATTCATCAAGCACCCCTTACCAATGAAGACATCTTCTGTCCCTACTCCTCCACTGTTTTCTAAAAACCCGCTTCAATATCCAATCTGGACATAATGGTCTTATCTCTCCGGCGAGAAGCTAACAGTTTTCAGGTCACCGTAACCTTTATTTTATTTACTTTATTTATTTTTGCGTCGTCGGTCATTACTGATGATGCTTCGCCTTTGTGAACTCGAAGCAACCGAAGCCGATCTTAATGCGACAAAACAATCAAATGCTCATGCGTTCGATCAGAGATAACGCGAGAGAACCGTCGATTGGCAAACACCTCCGCCCCACTCACTGGCGTTTCGGAGACAACTCCGTAATTACGCGATTAACGGCTCTTTGATATGACTGAAGCACCATAAAACTAGGAACACAAATAAACAATGATACTTATTTTTTGTTCTTTTAATTTTTAATTCAAATCATAAATTGTGTCATCGTGTATGTGCGTTGGTTTACTTTGTCCTTGTTTGCGCGTGTATAGGTGTGCATAAATTCATTGAAGCTGGTGCGTGTGTTATTGAGTTTTTTTTCTTTTGAAATTTGCCATTCTCCACCCAAACAGGCATAAGGGTATGTTGTTAAGCCACGTTCTTAGGTGTCTTCAGGTGTAGCTGGAGAAGTCTGTGGCAAACTGATTTTATTGATCTATTCTTCTAGGTGTTCCTAAGTTTGCACCGGCTTACCATTTTCATATAGATGTGACATTTATGGGGGGTTGAAACAATTTTTATTGGTTAGAAAATAGATTGAGTTTAAACATTGCTATGAAAACCAACTTGATGAAGAGAGTGAATCTCCGAAAACTGGAGAACGAAAAAGAGTAGCAATTGAAGCCGTTTGCTTTTTAGCGTTAGTTAGAATCACTTGACGATACAGTCGGCACAAAATCACTATTTTTTGACAGACTTAAACATTAACACTCGAATGTTTAACGTTAACAATAAATTTCTATTTTATTAATTTATTAACACTTTAATTAATTAGTTAATAATTAATGTTATTAATTAGTAAAATAACACATCTGAAATTTATTGATCGCTTCTGTCAAGGCTGGCGTTATGTTTACCTGATTATAGTTTAGAGTCCACATCGTTTGACAAAGTATAACTTTTTTACTCTTTTGAACCCCAAATAAGGCATATTGCCATTTTGAATATGAGGGGCTATTATTTTGGATCATGCGTAACAGGGGACTGTGGGGTGGTGGTGAATAGCGAGATGTCTGTTCACAGTACATTTAAACTTCTTCAGGGTAGTACAATCAGCGAAGCAGGAAACAGAGAGGGAATATAAAAAGTCTAGTCGTCCGACGAATGTAACTATTAGAGAAGAGGGCTTTCCGATATCTAGGGATCTCGTCGGTGAAGGGGTGGGATTTTGCTGAGATTAGTCGAAAGTATGTACGTCACAAATGCTATGAGTTCACCAAACAACTTTTTACTCGTTTTTCATCCCAAACAAGGAATATTGTCAATCGGAACATAAAAGGCTACTATTTGAAATCGTGTCTAACAGTATATGTTACGAAATGCTGTGGGGAGTTGAGCAGCTATTATATATTCGCTATTCAAATTATACTGTCCAGTTTATAGTTAAATCTACTATTGTTACTCGTCCAAGATGTATACACACTGACAGAGTGTAAAACAGTAAAAATTTGTTTTTATTTCACACTGACAATCAGCTTCTGATTATAACCTATTACTAGTGCATTGACATTTCTGAAGGCGCCTGAGGTTGATGGGTGGGTTGGGTCGGATGCTGTCAATAAAGAAATGTGTCAGGCTTGCTTCTCTCTGGTCGACTGCCCCACTTTCTCTTTGCGACAATTTGTGTAAACATTTTTCCCATTAGAATTCTTAATATTTCCCATTGTCTACTGTTATAATTTTTTGACCGATATCCTCTCACATACTTCTTGGCCAAATAAAGCATTCCAACTGACAATGAGGGAAAGTCCCGCATTCCTCACATGGAATCTATCTGCATGTGTGCAACCCATCGGATGTTTCTCTTCCCGGGCCCACCTGCTAATATCACACACAGCGAGATTTTTGTTAACATTACATTTAAACTTTAGCAGGCTAGTAGAGTCAGGGAAGCAAGAAACAGGGGGGAAATTCCAAAGTCTAGAATTTCAAGGGAAGAAATTATTAGAGTAGAAGGTTTTCCGGCATCTATGGACCTCGACAATGAAAGGGGTGGGATGTTGCTGCTTGTCAGATTAGTCAGGAGTATGCGCATCGGTGGGGCACAAGTGTTCTGAGTTCATCACATCATGTTTTTGTTAATGTACTTGTAAAACAGGCACAGGGAGGCAACCTTTCGGCGATGGGGCAGAAGTTGGAGATTGGCTGATGGTGCGGGAGCTGTTATCACCAAACTTCGTCAAAATATCGGTCATGGTTTAACGTAGTATTCATTTCATTTGGGACATCTAGGTCAATGGTCAAACTCACATACAAGGTCAAGGTCATATTTTTAGCGATGATTTCAATTCTGTTTATTGTAAGTTGTCTCACTTTTTCAACATTTGATGCATGGGTCTGTTGCTGTTCGATAACAGTAACAACTATGCAACAATTTACATAAATAGTTTTGAATTATCCTCTTAGCAACCATGGTATGACTTCGGGAATACTTCAGGCAATATGGAGAAGTCAGACCCACAAAAGATGTTTGCCCATCCTTACGTTGTCATGCAGAGATATGCAGTCTAGCGACTAACATTATCGTGTTAATAATACTACACATCTAAAACAAGATTAGCTTCCCTTAAATTTTATAACAGAATCTTCCTTACTAATCCTTTGCGCAACGGTTGGTTGTTTTTGTTTTACGGCATATCAACCCTTTTCGGGTTATTTAATGCCGAATCCAAAGATTTTGAAGAAAAATTTTTTTAATAGAATATATTTGTTGTTTTCACGTCGGTTTCTATTTAACCCATAGTTGGGACCCTAACAGGTACTACCACTCCGAGTCAGAGTGGACCTGGGAGCAATGGTAATTAAAGGGTGGCTCCACACTCCCCAAAGCCCACAAGCTGGGGCTTCAGCGCTAGATATAGTTTAAGGTCATATCCAGGACCCCCATTGAGGGACTTTTACCCTCTGCAGGGGGCAGTCAGCGTACTCTAATGCCCCACCGACAGGGCCATTTGCGCAACGGATAAAGGCGTTTAGTCAAAGTTCTAAGTAATAATTTTCCGAAACTTAAAAATTAAATCTTTTTTCCAGATGATCCCAATTAAGGTTACATTAAATACAAAAAAAGCAACATTTCTACCCTGTTTTAGTGGACGGAACAAAAACACGTTACCTCTGTGGATTAAAAAAAAATTAAGTTCGAAATTCTAATAAAATTCCTAAGTTTGACATAATGATTCTCAAGTTTGCACTTAAAGAAGGTCGGAAGTTACATCGGCCGATCGTTGTGCAGATAACACTCATCGCGAGCACAGAAGTCTGAAGATTCCACGCAATAGAACAAATGATCAATTCTCAGCTCAAAAATTCAGAGAAATAATGTGTGATTCACGTATATACGAGAAACACACGCACACACAGACACACGAGATGTGGTCACAGAATTTCAAACGAAAACGAGAAAACTTTATCGCCGTGGATTAAATAAAGGGGTTAAGTTCGCGATTTTCTTTAGATTCCCGAGTTCGACATAAAGATTTCCGGGTTCGAAATAGTTCACCTGAAGAAGGTTGCAGTTTACATTGGCCGAAACGTAGCAAAAGTATCAACCAAGATGAGAATAGCTGTTTTAATGAACCAAATGTGACACGTTTTATTAAGTGCGCGCCCCTGTCGTATCAAAGAACCAGATAAAATCATGCTGGCCGGCAGGTGGTGAAATGTATAAAATCGCATACCAAATCTGGCTCGCTTATGATTGCGCCAGATTTCCTTGCTAATCTCTTTTTTTTTTGTCAGTATCGACTCTATTGTTTGCTAGTAATAAGCAAAACGCTAATCTTGTTTTCGATCCGTCCAGGCATACTTAAAAGGTGCTCTGTACGTCAGTACATTTCAATTTAAAATAATAGCCAAAACAACATATAGAGACTAGTGTTAAGACGATTAATCGGAATCGGGAATAAAAAAAATCAGAATTTTGCGGGGGTATCGGAATCGGAAAAATATGTTCTTATTTTCCGATACACCAAACAATTATTTTTAATATTTTTATTTGTTTGTTTTTGTTTAAAACTTAATTTTTTACGACTCGATTAATAATGAAATAATAAATATTTATTGATTTTAAATTATCGATAAAACTAAAATCGCAGAATTTTTTTTTTACGTTTGGGATAATATACGCACCAATTGCATTGAAATTTTTGTGGTAATTTGACCTTCCACCGACACAAAACAGCTGTATATTTGGAAATTTTTAAAGAATCGGAATCGGTAATTGTATCTGAATCGGGAATTTAGTAATTTATCTGATAAGCAATCGATTTAATAAGAATGCGTCAGTCGAGATCTCCAGACACTTCTATCTTTCTCGCAGCTGATGTCCGGACACACGGAGCACATGTCTTTTTTTTTTTTTTAATATCTGGTGTCATATATATATATATATATATATATATATATATATATATATATATATATATATATATATATATATATATATATATATTCATCCACATACAGTATTGTTTCGTTGTTTCACAGCTCATCAGTGCGATTAGACAAGCAATTACCTCAAGCTAGGATCGAAACCTGACCGGCCGCAGTCGGAGCTTCTAACCGTTGCACTATTCAGCTACTGCTATGCGGTCTGTGAATTAACAATGTTTTGAAATTGTCCAAATACCTAAGCTCAATTTGTTTACACAAAGAGGTTCGCTTAATACGCTAATGGTAATTTGTATATCACTTTCCAATATGCTCAACCCAATATAGGGAGCATTATAGTCATCCACATTTTCGCATGTTTCGCTGTTTCACAGCTCATCAGTGTGGCTAGACAAGCAACTACCTCAAACTATATATATATATATATATATATATATATATATATAGAGAGAGAGAGAGAGAGAGAGAGAGTATCAACAAAATAAGAAAACAACAGTATAAAACTATATACTAATGTATAAAAATTTATTCATTTATTCAATAAGGTGATACATCAATTAGGGGTATAGGATTAGTAAAAATCTTTATATCATGGTATTTCGAATCCTGATGCTTCTCATCAGTAAAGGAGAGAAGATGCTAGAAAATATAATAGGGGTGCGACGTCTAGCGATACCTACATTAGGGGCGAAATAATTCTGCAGTGAGAGATGAAATATTGAAACTGTTTGGGGAAGGAATAAGAAAACTATACTGATTTCTGTCATATAGGAGGAATATAGATTTTATAATGAACGTAGATGTATGTCACATATGTTGGGTTTAATATATGTGTGCATGTGTGCATCTGAACTCTGGCGAAGAATATTGGATGAGTGATTGAAAGAGGATGTTTAGTTAATCATATGCGTTATAAGTATTGAAAGAGGGAATGTACGCTAAGTCCGTATATTTTAGTAGGGGAATCGGAGTTACAACTTAGTATAAAAATGAAGTATAAATTGTTAGAAATAATTAATGTAGTAAAATAATAAAGATGAGAGGAAAAATTATAAAGGATAAAATATAAAATATAAGTGAACAAAATATAAGAGAAACAAATGGTAGAATAAGGAGATAAGAAATACAAGGGAATATTCCATAAAAAGTATAAAAAAGTATAAAAAGTGTTAAAAAAGTATAAAAAAGTATAAAAAAGGTAAGAAGAAAAAAGTATAAAAAATAAAAAATATAAGAGGAACAATAGAATAAAGTGATGAAAATACAAAGGAATATTCCATAAAAAGTATTAAAAAAGTATAAAAAGTATAAAAAAGTATAAAAAGTATTAAAAAAGTATAAAAAAGTATAAAAAAGGTAAGAAGAAAAAAGTATAAAAAATAAAAAATATAAGAGAGACAATAGAATAAAGTGATGAAAATACAAAGGAATATTCCATAAAAAGTATAAAAAAGTGTTTAAAAAAGTATAAAAAGTATAAAAAGTATAAAAAAGTATTAAAAAAGTATAAAAAGTATTTAAAAAAGTATAAAAAAGAGTATAAAATTGTATAAAATAATAATAAAGATATAAGAAGTACAAAGTTATTAAATATAAAAGAATAAAAATATAAATATAAAAATAAGTAAAAAAAAAATCTAAATAAAGAAATAAAATGAAATAAAATGAAATTACAATAAGGAAAAAATGACAATGAGAGAAAGTTCATAAGTAGCAAAGGAGTAGAAATGTTGTCCAAAGTTAATTGGTTTTTGTTGAATGCAAAGTAATGTCACAATACTTTTTAAAAATTATTAATAAACAAAAGTTTTGCTGTGAGAATTTCAGTCTCAATCCAGTTCAAACAGTGATTCAGGGTAACGTGTGGCGGTTGGCGATGGAATTTTTTGGAATCTTTTTAAATATTAAAGCCAGAACGAGAAGATAATGAATAGATGTTACCGCACTTTTTCAAACAGAAGATAATTTGAATTGGTAATTAAATTTGGTTTCTTTATGAGACACATCGATATTCGAATATTCCCTTTACATCTTAAATACTGAGTTTGTCAAGAACCCGAGAACATACTTTTCTACTCGATAATTGACGATTTGAATATTAGGTTATCGTATTGTATACCTTTCTTGTGGTCTGTTGCTCTGACTGGATTTCAGGACAAAAATTCACCGAGTCTCATTCCAGCTTAAAATACAAATAACAAGCTGGTTATACAAAACAAAAGCAGATGAGACCTGTTATTTTCAAGTTATCAGAGTTTTTTTGTTGTTGTTTAATTTTCCTTCAGTCGAAATTCTCAGAAATCAAGAGGCTAAATATGGTATAGCATGATTTTCTTGTGGATTTCAGGACAAAAATTCATCTTGTCTAATGGAGTACCTAGCTTTATGTTGTTATAACACGATCAGTCGGTCACTGGCATGTGACTGGCTTCACCTGTTACACTAATCGTCTTAGACACGGTTCCATGATGACGTCATTAGGGTCTGTAAGAAGAAAAGCATACCTGCGATGTTGGATTTGGCCGTGTGGCTCCTTCTTCTCCCAGGAAACGTCTTGATCTTTGGTGACTTTCGGGTTGGAATCTTTCTTTTCCTTATGGCCGCCTCGTTCTTCAATGAAGGCATTTATGGCAGACACAGAAAACGATGCGTGACACAATTGTAATACATATTATATAATCTTAACTATTTATTTTACAAAAAATATATTGTAATATATATTGTATAATCTTTACTATTTATTTTACAAAAAATATATTGTAATATATATTGTATAATCTTAACTATTTATTTTACAAAAAATATATGGTAATACATATTGTATAATCTTAACTATTTTACAAAAAATATATTGTAATATATATTGTATAATTTTAACTATTTATTTTACAAAAACTATATGGTAATACATATTGTATAATCTTAACTATTTATTTTACAAAAAATATATTGTAATATATATTGTATAATCTTAACTATTTTACAAAAAATATATTGTAATATATATTGTATAATCTTAACTATTTATTTTACAAAAAATATATTGTAATACATATTGTATAATTTTAACTATTTATTTTACAAAAAATATATTGTAATACATATTGTATAATCTTAACTATTTATTTTACAAAAAATATATTGTAATACATATTGTATACTTTTAACTATTTATTTTACAAAAAATATATTACAATACAATATACAAATTATAATTAATTTTTACAATTAAATCTAGGCAATAGGCTTTTCAAAACTAACTAATCTACCCTAACTAGTGTTTAGGGAAGGGGTACCCCCCCTCATTTATGGAGAGACAGAAATATGCGTGCTCACCTCATGACAGTCCTGACAGAAAAAGGGTCGATCTAGAAAGGGAATTCTGGTAATCCATTTCTTTGTATCTCCACGCGTATGGCCAAATCACTACTCGGCCATGCTGTAAAGTGTGTTAGAAACTGTGACACTGAGAAATAGTGCTACATTGTTATTTGAGGTAACATCACTTGGAGAGAAGGCATCATTCCTCGTAAAAGCAAGTGTTGGTTAGTTATACCAGGGACATTTAAGTTATCTCCATTAAGCGTTCAATTCTCTCTAGCAGGCATTCAAGTTCTCTCCAGTAGAAATCTTTAGTAATTTATGAAAGTGTGGATACAATGATTGTTTTTCTGTGTTATTTATTTGAAGGTGTATGTGTACGTAAATTGTTAGAATGGTATCCCTTCTTGCCATTTTCTGCAGGACGCAGTGTATTTGAATTCATCCGGGGACTTCAAGAAATTGTCAACCTTCAAACGAGTTTGATTTCTTTCTTTGTTTATGTATTTGTCTTGTAGCCTTAGGGCCAACATCAACAATGAGAAGGGAGTCTAACCAGACCGGAATTCAAAATTTGTGTCTAGTGAAATATAAAGCGTCGGGAAACGAAATTACAAAATATTATCTCAGTGAAGCATTTTTTCAATTAATTTAAATTTTTTTCTATATTTTCTTTAAAAATGTTTGGGATTCTTTGTCTAGTGATGAACTTAAAGTAACTTGGGATTTTCATTTCAATTTATTTGATTAATTTATTTTTGTGTAACTTTTACGTTTTAATTAATGCGTTATCGTGCCAGAGTACAAAACAGCCAGAATAATGGCCGTTTCCCGCCAACGGCCATTTTGCCTCTGAGTCTGCCAGAATAATATCATCGATTTGCGTGTTACACAATGTTTTTTTTTGTTGTTGAAAGATAGACGAATTACTAAACTGTGTTTCTGAATATTTTAAATGAGTATTGATCATATTTTTTTTTACTAGAGGCGTCAACGCTTATAAATGCCCAAGAGAAACTCCAGAATAAAAGTCAAGACAAAAAAGAGTATTCTTAGTAGCTCATCAGCAGATGTGCCAACAGAACTCTATATTAGAACTTATTTAGCTCTGCTATAGGTAGAGAATTGCGTTCTGGGGTGAAAAAATGATCCAATCATTTTTTCATAAATTTCGGCAGCTGATCCGATACAAGTCTTCCATATCATATCAGGGGTGGACGTTTGTCCCATAAGTTTGTCAAAACAGGATGTCCCCCCCCTAAAAAAAACACCGTTCGTTTCGATTGAGTTCAAGTGAGATCAGAGCGCATGTGGTTAAGAGATTGAAGTTTGGTTTTTGAAGCATAACAATGTACCACATGCTCACGGTCAAAAGAGAGAGAATCAGAAAGATCTTGATCATTGCTGGCCTTTGATGTGAGCCATATATGGCATTGTCGAATGTATACATTTTTTTTGCACGGTGGTCACCACTTATCAAGGCCCGGAAGCCACTCGGGGATAAGGGTTATTGCGTATACAGAAATCAATGGGATAGTATCGTAGTAATCGTTAGTATTGGGGATTTGATAAAGTGTCTTCCAACAAAAACCTAACAGCCAGCCATGGTTCTCCCCTGAATGTGCTGTTACCATTGCGCACAGAAATCACTTTTTCCATAGCTACCAACGTAATAGATGTACTGAGACTAAAGCTGCCTTCAGGACTGCCAGCAACCACTGTAAAAGAGTAATAAAAAATGCAAGAGAGCTATATGCTCAGTCCGTCAAATCCAAAGTAGCTGAGCAGCGGCTTGGTTTCCACCAGTTTTGGCAAATAGCAAACAGGATCTTGAACAGATACGTGCGTTCTATCCCAACCATCATCAATGGACCTGAGGTCATCTCGTCAGCATTAGACAAGGCTAAACTATTTACCAAGAACTTTGCAGCTAATTCTACCCTCTGCGACGAAGGTCATCAACTCCCCGTATTTCCTCCAACAACAGACAACACACTATCCAAAATACAAATATCTGTGCAAGAACCTTGATTCCAGTAAAGTAACTGGCCCAGACGGCATTCCAATTATAGTATTGAAAAAGCTTCGACCAGAACTTGCCCCCATACTTACGAAACTGTTTAAGCGTTGCCTTAAGGAGAAGGGCTTTCCAACATCCTGGAAAACCTCATCAGTATGCCCTGTATTTAAGAACTCAGGTGATAAGTCCCTCTTAGTACAGACTAATAAGTCTTTTGTGTGTCATGAGTAAGTTACTGGAATCCATATTAAATAAAGAAGTAGTCAATCACCTCAGCAGAAATAACCTCCTTAGTGACATGCAATATGGTTTCCGTTCTGCTAGATCTACAGCTGATGTGCTAACAGTTATATCACATAGTATTAGTGAATCTCTCGACAAAGGCTTCCTTTCCAGGGCAATTGCTCTTGACATATCAAAGGCCTTCGATAAGGTATGGCATAAGGGCCTACTTCACAAGATTTCCAGCTATGGTATAACTGGAAATGTTTTCTCAATAATTAAATCATTTCTCTCTGATAGGTTCATAAGCGTAGTTGCTGATGGGCAGCAATCAGAGGCCCACAGTATTAATGCTGGAGTCCCCGAGGAGATCATTCTGGGCCCAACTCTCTTCCTGATCTACATCAATGATCTCCCTAAACACATACTTAAATCATTCGTTGATATCTATGCTGATGACACGACCATCTATGGCAACACATCAACGGTCGTAAATGATAAAGCTCTCTCTGATTCCCTCTCCTCTGATTTTGAGCGCGTGGTTCAGCAGGGGAAGAGATGGTTGATTTCTTTCAATGCATCTAAAACTTACATCATCAACGCCCTGTTCCTCATCTGGCATCAATTGAAATGGATGGCTCTCGTCTTGGGGAGGCTTCATGTTTTGACACGCTCATGGGTTTGACCTTTACTCCAGATCTGAAATCGAACACGTATATCAAGTCTCTTGCCCGGGCCGCTGGGAAAATTGTGGGATCCTTCTACCGCTCCAGAAGATATCTCACTACTGATGCAATTCTCTATCTCTATAAAAGCCAAGTACGTTCAAGGATGGAATACTGCTGCCACATCTGGGGTGGAGCTTAAAAAACAGCCTATCCTGCCTAGACAAAGTACAAAATAGACTTCATGGCTTATTGGGGGATGCTCTCTTTTCTTCCCTGCAACCTCTCTCCCACAGAAGAGACGTTGCGATCCTATCTTTGTTTTATCGTTATTTCCATGACAGGTGCTCGTCTGAGCTCCAATCTCTAGTCCCCCCTCGCCAATCCTAGAAGCTTGTCAAAACATGGAGCCTCCCGAAGACGAGAGCCATCCATTTCATGTATAAATGCCGACGAAAAAATATGATTAAAGAGATCGTTAATGAAATCAGGAAGAGAGTTGAGCCCAGAATGAATCTTTGAAACACACCAACGTTAATACTGTAAACTTCGGAGTTCTGTGCATCAACGACTACTTTAATAAACCTATCAGAGAGAAAAGATTTGATGGCCGAGAGGACATTTCCAGCTATTCTGTAGAGTAAAATATTTTGAAGTAAATCTTTATACCAAACTTTATTGAATGACTTAAAATGTCAAGAGCTATTGCTCAAGAAATGAGGCTAATCCGCATTATTTGGATTGTTCGTGGCGTAACGGATAAACTACTTGGTGAATTCAGTTATGATACGCTTCCTAAGATTGCAGTTTAACTTCTTAATGCCGGCAATTCTCAGAAGTCAATTGCGAATTGTTTAGGACTTCTCGCCGGTTATCGATGACAGAACGAGAGCTTGTTACCCCCCCCTGTGGGTTAAATATAGGTACCGTTCAGAATTTCGTACAGAGTCGCGATTTCGGAAAATAAATAATTTGTAGTTTATTAAACTCAAATATCCTTTTGTCGATTTCGCGACTCTGTACGAAATTCCGAACGGTACCTATATTTAACCCACAGGGGGGTAGCAAGCTCTCGTTCTGTCATCGATAACCGGCGAGAAGTCCTAAACAAAGAAACACGTGTAAGATATACTATAAGGGAACTTCAGGCGTTTGCAAAAAACAAAAAAGAAACAAAAACAAAAACAAACAAACAAACAAAAAGGAAACAAACAAAAAAAAAACTGATGATTCTTCGGAGTATAGTTCTCTTGAGTTTCATTTTCACAAGGACTCGTAATGTTTAGATAAAACAATTGTAAAAGTGATATTCTCCTGAAGATTCAATTTTCAGTGTGAGCGACCGAAAAATACCATTTAGAATTACTTAGGATCTTTATCTAGCCATGGCTGACGAAGCGAGAACATACTACCCCCGTGAAGTAAATAAATGGTTCCGTTCGAAAATCCGTCCAGATTCCCGATTTCGACAGAAACATTCCCGAGTTCGCCAAGATACACTCGAGAAGATCGGAAATTGCATCGGCCTAAGCGTTGTGACACGCAAGATGAGAACAGTAGTCAGAAATATCCAAATACGAATAACCAGTCCTCGTCTCCAAAGTCAGACATTTAAAAAAACTTATGTGTTTGAATTAATTCCATCTTTTACGTTTTGGAATGATGCAAAAAGCAAGACAACAAATTATAAAATAAGAACAACATATGGTGTATTTCCTTATGTTTTTTCGTAACTATTTGAACAAATTTAAACATTATATTATTTAAAAATATTCCAAAAATAGCTACTCTTCAGACACCAAAATACATTTGTCATATATATATATATATATATATATATATATATATATATATATATATATATATATATATATATATATATACCAGACTTATGTTATATTAGCTATGGAATACATGTATGAGCGTGACACTTGTAACGTAAAGAAAATAGTTTTTTTTTTTTACATAACAGAAACATTTCTATGAAAGTATATTAAAATGAAAAAAGAAAATAGATAGATTTCTATGAGTGGTTCTGTTTATTATAATTGGTTATTTTTGAAAAAAATATTTACAATTACTGAATTATAAGTGGTTGATCATACTTATAGGTAAATGTGCACTAAACAGATACCATAATACTTATTATAGTTAAATTCAAATTTTGATATATCGGCTTTTTTTTACATCGTTCATTTCTGTATTACGTTTAAGTTATTTTAAACCCCACTCTTCCCATTTTAAATAATAATTTCGAAATAATAACGTTAATATTTCAGCGTCCCAATTGTTCTTTTGTTTTTTTTAGCGTTTAAATTATCCAAATAAACAATTGTTAATACTGTCACATCGTTCATTTCTGTATTACGTTTAAGTTATTTTAAACCCCACTGTTCCCATGTTAAATAATAATTTCGAAATAATAACGTTAATATTTCAGTGCGCAGATCAAAATCTGCAAAAGAAGCGATTTGTGTTTATTTGTTTACGTTGTTATGGATTAATGTTTATGCGCGCGCATGCGCAACCGGATGTCTTAAACCGGAAAGTGGGTTACATACATCGTTACAAGGTCATTTGAGTTTTATAATCATATATATATATATATATATATGTATATGTATATATATTCATAATCTATATTTTAAGAGAAACAAGCAGTTTTATATTCATTTAATCTTTTAATGTTTTTTCTATTTTCATAATTATTTTGTCTTCTCTGATTTACTTACTAAACTGCACCTTTCAGATTTTAGTCTCTATTTATCTGTCCAGCTATTCATTTCTCTATTTGCCTTAGTTTTGTATTAATTTAAATTGACATGTTACGATATATTTTCCCATTTTCCTTTTTACCTGCTATTTAAAAGAAAAGTATGAATTAAAAAGCTTATTTAAATAATTTTAGTAATAATTCATGTTCATCTCATACTTAATGTAAAAAGTTAAATTTATCATTTTCAGCTTTATCGACATATCATCAGCATTATCAGCAATATAAACATAATATTTTGTTTTTTAATTCTTACTATTCCTATATATATATATATATATATTATGATATCAATACGGTGTAAGGGACATAACTCGATTTTACCCACTTTTATCGATTCATAATCGAAATTCCTTTATTCACTTGTTTGATTTTTGTCATAATTAATATTACATGCTTAGTTTTAAAATGTTTAGTTGTCACATTCTTATCTTTATAGCAATCTAGGTTAAATTTCTAACTTGGTTTATTTCGAACATATATTATTATTATTTTTTTTTACATGGAGTTCACCACTTATCAAGGCCCAATGGCCACTCGGGGATAAGGGTTATTGTGTGTACAGTAATCAATGGTAAAGTGTAGCAATAGTATTGGAGAATTGATAAGGAGTCATTACTTAGGGGGGGGCTGTTCATCAGGAATTTGTTTGTGTTGGACTTGAAGACATCCAGGTTGAAGTCGGGAGGGAAACAGGCAAGCGGAACAGAGTTCCACAGGCGTGCAGTTCTAAGAAAGAAGCTTTGTTCATGGAATCTACGTTTTGATTTAGGCACAGATAAGGAGTGGGGAAAATTATTAACTGTGGTTTCAGCTAGTCGGGTGTTTTTTGAAAAAGATTGGCGAGGGGGGACCAGAGAATGGAGCTCAGACGAGCACTTGCCATGGAAAAAACGATAAAACAAAGACAGGCTCGCTACGTCTCTTCTGTGGGAAAGAGGTTGCAGGGAAGAGAAAAGGGCATCCTCCACCAAGCCACGAAGTCTATTTTGTA
This sequence comes from Euprymna scolopes, assembly GCF_053919585.1. Taxonomy (NCBI): domain Eukaryota; kingdom Metazoa; phylum Mollusca; class Cephalopoda; order Sepiida; family Sepiolidae; genus Euprymna; species Euprymna scolopes. The sequence goes on along the minus strand of NC_136517.1, from coordinate 3,173,939 downwards.
CTCTGTCAAGGTAGGATAGGCTGTTTTTAGCAGCTCCTGTCCAGATGTGACAGCAGTACTCCATCTTTGGACATACTTGGCTTTTATATAGATAGAGAATTGCATCATTAGTGAGATATATTCTGGAGCGGTAGAAGGATTCCACCATTTTCCCAGCGACCTTGGCCACAGACTTGATGTATGTGTTCCATTTAAGATCAGGAGTAAAGATCAAACCCAGAAGCTTATCAAAACATTGGGCCTACCCTAGACGAGAGCCATCCATTTCAATTGATGCCAGATTCACCATAATCTGTTTATCTCAATATTTTGCAATTACTTAATAATTGATTTCTTTTTTGTGCTATTGAAATGTCTCAGGTGTTAGTTTATTAACAATGACAATTAAATGTAATTCTAGTCCCCTTATTTAGGTTATATTTACTTTGTTTTCGATATATTACTACTTTATTTGTTGCATCATCATTAATTCCTCGCATTAAATGAAAAATTCTCTCACTACACTTACATTTAACTCATAACATGTTGCTTAATTAATATTATTTTCTATGCATGTTATTTTAATCAGATTTTAGGCGTGATAAAAGGAATTTATTTCTATGTACACAGGTTTGTATATCATAAAACGTTTGGTTTAAGATTTCTTCTTTTGAATTCATTAAGTTGTATGATAATATAGATTTCATCTTTTCAGTTTTATTTTCTAGCTTTATCTACTATTTCCCATTTCAATTCAAATTCTATTTTATTCTTACGTGGTTCCCCAACCCAATCACACAATGGAATCGTATTTTTCTTCTTTTAATATTTATTCTTGTCTTATCCTGATTTGCATCCTCATCACCATTCAAATTTAGTTCCTTCTCTGGTCCAGTGTTAAATGATGCAACATGGTTTCCATATCTGTCCTTAGAAAAAAAGCAAAACAATCAGTTCCCCCTAGGCATATCTATTTACTATTATCGACTTTTACATCACATTTGTATACAATTTCATATATATATATATATATATATATATATATATATATATATATATATATATATATATATATATATATATATATATATATCGATTAGCCTGGTGAGCAGGCTAAATGGACAAATAGATAGACGCCAGTTTTAAAGAAATATTTTTCTTGCTTTTTTTTAAAAATAAAATAATGAAAATGTCTGAAAAATATTTAATTCTAATGACGTCCCTTAAAACGCATTTCACACCAGACAATGCCATACAGCTGTGCTATTAAATAATTACATTAACCTAAAAAAAAAAAGGTGTCATTTTCCATCATCTAGAAAGGCAGGAGACGATGAATATTCGAAAAAAGGTTATGGAACTCGAAACTCGAGAAGACATTTTCTCTGTTCGCTTTCTACCTGAACCTGACAATAGCTTTTTTGGTTTGTCTTCATCAAAAAATAACTTTACCACAAAAAACAAAAACAAAAAGAAAAAAACAAAAAAATATCAAACAAACAAAAAGCAATACAAAAGGAGAGTCCAAAAGAAAAAAAAAGGGGGGGGTGAGGTATGACTCAAATTCCAAGTTTCATTCCTAGGACGAAGCAATACTGTGCTATCATGTCTATGTTCCTTTCGCTTCTCCATTAAAATGCGAAACCTTTGGAAAACGATGACGTCATCAATAACCCATGATGGGCTCGCAACATTACATACATTACTTACATGAAAAATACCTGTCCCAGGACGGATAAATTCAAACAGAACATTTACGTTTTTATACAAAGGTCAACATCAAAACATAATACTAGTAAATCTTATGTCTAGAATCCTTATTCTTTTTTCCGTTAAAATCCATGCATGAATCTAAAAAATAGCTAAAATTAAAATTTAAAACCATTGTTTAAGTGGCCGTAAAAAGAAATAGAATTTTGCGTAAATGGAACCTCACGAGTATAAATCAAATTTAATGCAAATGTGAATTATTTCAATTTACAAATTGGAGGCAATTTCTATTATTGCACATAAAATCTTTATAAAATACCACAAAAAAAGAGAAATTTTGAGAAATACTTAAAAGTTAATTCCTTTATATTTCTAGTATTGGTCGGACTGTTGTTCTCATCTTGAGTGTTATTTGTGCAACGTTACGTTCGGATTGCCCTTCCGCCATCTTCAGGTATGTTGTTTGTGGTTTGGAAAAGAAAAGAGAAAGGTTACTGGCTCCGTAGATATTTTCGTATTCTTTGAGTTAGTCTCTATTTTATGGTAAAATTCAGATATTGTCCCCCGAAGGTTGGCTTTCGATGCATGAAAGATACAAAATTCTGATGCATGCAGGTTATTAATACATCCAGGAATGCTAATTTGTTGTGTTTTTTTTTTCATAGTGAACTGGATAGATGGATGAATGGAGTTCACATGGTCTAGTAAGTTTTGGACGTCCTCCTGGTGGGGCAGGGTACGAATGCATCATCCATATATCGTAACCACATAGTTCGTTTCAGTATTGTTGAGCTTATTGTCAACTCCTCAAACTGCTCCATGTATATATTCGCTAGTACTGAGGACAGTGGTGAACCCATTGCTTCTTGTTGGTATATGTTGGTTCCCAACGTGAAATATGTAGTCTCTACACAGGACAACATCTCCATTAGTTTGTCAATTGGGAGGCGGGTTCGTTCTGTCAGTGATGCATCTGAGGACAGCTTACCACTGTTAGATTTTCATCAGTGGATACATTGGTAAACAAACTCATCACATCCAGACTCACCATCTCGTTTGCATGAATGGGAGCATCCTTGATAATTAAACAAAATGAGCTGAGGTTTGGTCATATAATGGCGTCTTGTCTAAGATTGTGCTAATTATGTCAACTATGGAAACGGATTAAAAGGATGGCATGCTGAACCTCAAGCGCTGACGCTGTATCTTAATAGGGTGCCATTTTTGTTAATTTTCGGAAGACCATATAAGTATGGTAACTTACTGTGATGTTGAGCTAGTTCCCTGTATTTTTCCGGTGGAGTATAAGCTCTTTGATTTTATTAAGGGCCCGTGACAGCTTCCGTTCAGTTTTCGGATTTTTTTATTAATTTAATTAATTTTTAATTAAGTATTCAATTTTTTTTTTTTTACAAATCTCAGAGCTTTCTGAATTTTACATAGTTATACGAACAACACCTACAAAAACTTTATCCGATCTCATTATAAATTTATTTCAACCTATTAATTTTTGGTTATTTTTCGTATAACTTTTATCTTTAATCTGTATTGAGTTCTCCCACTTAAGTTTTCATATGGAAATTAATATCTTTTTTTAATCCATATAACAATTTGTCTATGTCTCTCGTCTCTCTTTATCTCTCTTTAATATATATATATATATATATATATATATATATATATATATATACGAGCAAAGAGTTAATAAAACATGTTAAAAACAATTTGAAATGAGTTAAAACATATTTAATCTTAAAAGGAAACACTAGATAAGTGGATAGTCCTTAATCCGCGGAGTTTCGAAGAAATACTTTCCTTCTCATCAGAGGGTAGGAATTAGCAAAATGCGGGATCGGATTTTGCATGCAAAAGTATTTGATGAAACAACGAGTAAGTCAAACAAAAAAAGTGAAGCAGAGGGAATATAGTGAAGAAAAAGGTGATTGCACATGAATGAATAGTCTGGTGGAAGATAAATAATCCAGTGACGGTAAAATCCAAGTATATAACTTCAAGAATATTAAGAATTTTATATATATATATAGTAGTAAGTTATAAAAAATATATGGCGATAAAGCTACAGAGAATGTTCCGCATTTCATCCACGGTAGGATTCGTCAGGCTTATGCGAGGAGTGTGGTTGTCTCGCGTTTTTATATTGCGCACATTCAATTGAGCATTTCAGTAAGCCAATCAGCTTTCTAGTTTCCATCGCACCCTTTCTAATCAGCCAATGATCAGGCACTTACAGGACAAAGGTCCAGTTTAATCTAGTTCAGCCCTTCCTTTGTGTGTGCTATTTTATCGAGGAGCGTAGATATCTAGTGTTTTGACCTATTTTAAAACTAGATGTAATTAAATATGTGTGGGTGTCTTATATTAAATTAAATATATATATATATATATATATATATATATATATATATATATATATATATATATATATACATAAAATTTTTACTGACACACTTTTGACACACATATCGTTTAATACTTTTGATTTGGGATAATCTTTATTATTCATGAGTTCAATTCATAAAACAAAATTGTGAGTACTTATTGATTAAGTACTTAACATTGCCAATTTCTTTTCAAAACTAGACGTCGAAAAATACGGGATTCTCCAGAAATCTTGGACAAATTTAAAGACTTTATATCTACTGAACTATGTATGCTAAATGATATATATATATATATATATATATATATGTATATATATATATATATATATATATATATATATATATATATATGTATATATATATATATATATATATATATATATATATATATATATATATATCGGTATGCTTTTCATATCGTTAATAGTTTTTATTTTTAGATATTTAATGTGCAAATGCGTTCATGACTTGTGGAACAACCTTTATTTATCGCATTTTTTACGAGTCAGTGTTTATTTTCTTTTTTTTACTTTGTAGCAAATTATTGATTCGCCCACCATCATGTGGCGCCATTTTTTTTTAATCGGTGTGATCCAACAATCTTTGCTGTACGACTCATCGGGTTAATTATTTTTCCCGGTTTAATTTTTGTTTACATTAGTGATGTAAAGATTCCAAATTTTTAGTGATTCCGATGCAATTACCGATGACGATTCCGATTCTTTGAAAATCTTTTCTTTTTAAAATCTTAGGGGAAGTCACGATAGTGTTTACCGTGTAAGAGACATTGATTGGATTTGAGTTTTAAATTGAAGTACGTACGAAATACGTTTGAAAGCCGAATTACAATGCAATATTATAAAAATGAACAAATATTTACTTGTTTGAAATTAATATATTTTGGAGTTATATTCCTTTGTCAGAATTTTACTTTTTTTTCTCGCCATGATGTAAAATTAAAGAAAAAAAGTTAATGAAGATTCCGTTTTTTATTTTCAAATTATTTTAAAACCTGACAAGCAGCGAAGTCTGACGTCTACACAGTTGAGATCCCTAGATGTAATAAAGCCTTTTACTCTAATAGCTTCTTCCCAAGTACTGCATGACTTTGGAATTCTCTTGCGGTTTTCTGCTTCCCCAACTGTACTGACATGCAGAAGTTCAAGTGTAATGTGAACAGACATCTTGCTGCTAAACTCTCTACATTGCACCCCTGCAGTTTAGGTCCCTTATAGTAGCCCCTACATACAAGTGGAAAGATGTCTTGGTTTGGGTGAAAATGTAATAAAAAATATTTACAAAAAATAATATAATGTAGTAATAAATAGTCATATTTTGTAAAAAATCATGATATGTAGTTATAAATAATATGTAGTAATAAATCATATGTAATAATAAAAATCATGCGTAGTAATAAATAACAAAATGTAGTAATATATCATGATATGTAATAAATAGTGATACGTAGTAATAAATAATATACTAAATAGCAATATGTAGAAATAGATAATGATATGTAGCAATAAATAATGATATGTAGTAATTAATAGTAATATGTAGTAATAAAAAGTGATATGTAGTAATGAATAATGATATGTAGTAATAAATAATTATATGTAGTAATTAATAGTTATATGTAATAATTAATAGTGATATGTAGTAATAAATAATGATAGGCAGTAATAAATAATGATATATAGTAATTAATAGTTATATGTAGTAATAAATAATTATATGTAGTAATAAATAGAGATATGTAGTAATAATAAATGATATGTAGTAATAAATAATGATATGTAGTAATAGATAATTATATGTAGTAATAATACATGATATGTAGTAATAAATAATGATATGTAGTAATAAATAATGATATGAAGTAATTAATAATGATATGTAGTAATAAATAATGATATTTAGTAATAAATAATGATATGTAGTAATAAATAATGATATGTAGTAATAAATAATGATATGTAGGAATAAATAATGATATGTAGTAATAAATAATGATCTATAGTAATAAATAATGATATGTAGTAATGAATAATGATATGTAGAAATAAATAATGATATTTAGTATTAAATAATGATATGTAGTAATAAATAATGATATATAGTAATAAATCATGATATGTAGTAATAAATAATGATATGTAGTAATGAATAATGATATTTAGTAATAAATAATGATATGTAGCAATGAATAATGATATGTAGTAATAAATAATGATATGTAGTAATAAATAATGATATGTAGGAATAAATAATGATATGTAGTAATAAATAATGATATGAAGTAATAAATAATGATATTTAGTAATAAATAATGATATTTAGTAATAAATAATGATATGTAGTAATGAATAATGATATGTAGTAATAAATAATGATATGTAGTAATGAATAATGATATGTAGGAAAAAATAATGATATGTAGTAATAAATAATGATATGAAGTAATAAATAATGATATTTAGTAATAAATAATGATATGTAGTAATGAATAATGATATGTAGAAATAAATAATGATATTTAGTATTAAATAATGATATGTAGTAATAAATAATGATATGTAGTAATTAATAGTGATATGTAGAAATAAATAATGATATTTAGTATTAAATAATGATATGCAGTAATAAATAATGATATGTAGTAATGAATAATGATATGTAGTAATAAATAATGATATGTAGTAATTAATAGTGATATGAAGCAATAAATAATGATATTTAGTAATAAATAATGATATGTAGTAATAAATAATGACATGAAGTAATGAATAATGATATGTAGTAATAATAAATTATATGTAGTAATAAATAATGATATTTAGTAATAAATAATGATATGCAGTAATAAATAATGATATGTAGTAATAAATAATGATATGTAGTAATACATAAGGATATGTAGTAATTAATAATGATATGTAGTAATAAATAATGATATGAAGTAATAAATAATGATATGTAGTAATTAATTATTGTATGAAATAATAAATAATGATATGTAGTAATTTATAATAATATGTAGTAATTAATAATGATATGTAGTCATAAATAATGATATGAAGTAATAAATAATGATATGTAGTAATTAATAGTGATATGTAGTAATTAATAATAATATGTAGTAATAAATAATGATATGTAGTAATAAATAATGATATGAAGTAATAAATAATAATATGTAGTAATTAATAGTGATATGTAGTAATTAATAATGATATGAAGTAATAAATAATGATATGTAGTAATAAATAATGATATGTAGTAATAAATTATGATATGTAGTAATGAATAATGATATGTTGTAATTAATAGTGATATGTAGTAATGAATAATGATATGTAGTAATTAATAGTGATATGTAGCAATGAATAATGATATGTAGTAATGAATAGTGATATGTAGTAATGAATAATTATATGAAGTAATTAATAGTGATATGTAGTAATGAATAATGATATGTAGTAATTAATAGTGATATGTAGTAATGAATCATGATATGTAGTAATTAATAGTGATATGTAGTAATAAAAAATGATATGTAGTAATTAATACTGATATGTAGTAAAAATAAATATATGTAGTAATTAATAGTGATATGTAGTAATGAATAATGATATGTAGTAATTAATAGTGATATGTAGTAATGAATAATGATATGTAGTAATTAATAGTGATATGTATTAATGAATTATGATTACTAGCAATTAATAGTGATATGTAGTAATGAATAATGATATGTAGTAATTAATAGTGATATGTAGTAATGAATAATTATATGTAGTAATTAATAGTGATATGTAGTAATGAATTATGATATGTAGTAATTAATAGTGATATGTAGTAATGAATAATGATATGAAGTAATTAATAATGATATGTACTAAAAATAATGATATGTAGGAATTAATAGTGATATGTAGTAATGAATAATGATATGTAGTAATTAATAGTGATATGTAGTAATGCATAATGATATGTAGTAAAAATAATGATATGTAGTAATTAATAGTGATATGTCGTTATGAATAATGATATGTAGTAATTAGTAGTGATATGTAGTAATTAATAGTGATACGCAGTAATTAATAGTAATATGTAGTAATGAATAATGATATGTAGTAATTAATAGTGATATGTAGTATAAATAATGATATGTAGTAATTAATAATGATATGTAGTAAAAATAATGATATGTAGTAATCAATAGTGATATGTAGTAATGAATAATGATATGTAGTAATTAATAGTGATATGTAGTAAAAATAATGATACGTAGTAATTAATAGTGATATGTAGTAATGCATAATGATATGTAGTAATTAATAGTGATATGTAGTAAAAATAATGATATGTAGTAATTAATAGTGATATGTAGTAATGAATAATGATATGTAGTAATTAATAATGATATGTAGTAATGAATAATGATATGTAGTAATTAATAGTGATATGTAGTAATAAATAATGATATGTAGTAATAAATAGTGATACGTAGTAAAAATAATAATATGTAGTAATTAATAGTGATACATAGTAATGAATAATGATATGTAGTAATTAATAGTGATATGTAGTAATAAATAATGATATTTAGTATTAAATAATGATATGCAGTAATAAATAATGATATGTAGTAATGAATAATGATATGTAGTAATAAATAATGATATGTAGTAATTAATAATGATATGAAGAAATAAATAATGATATTTAGTAATAAATAATGATATGTAGTAATAAATAATGATATGAAGTAATGAATAATGATATGTAGTAATAATAAATGATATGTAGTAATAAATAATGATATTTAGTAATAAATAATGATATGCAGTAATAAATAATGATATGTAGTAATAAATAATGATATTTAGTAATACACAAGGATATGTAGTAATAAATAATGATATGTAGTAATTAGTAGTGATATGTAGTAATTAATAGTGATATGCAGTAATGAATAATGATATGTAGTAATAAATAATGATATGAAGTAATAAATAATGATATGTAGTAATAGATAATGATATGTAGTAATAAATAATGATATGTAGTAATAAATAATGATATGTAGTAATAAATAGTGATATGTAGTAATGAATAATGATATGTAGTAATTAATAGTGATATGTAGTAATGAATTATGATATGTAGCAATTAATAGTGATATGTAGTAATGAATAATTATATGTAGTAATTAATAGTGATATGTAGTAATGAATAATGATATGTAGTAATTAATAGTGATATGTAGTAATGAATAATGATATGTAGTAATTAATAGTGATATGTAGTAATGAATAATGATATGTAGTAATTAATAATGATATGTAGTAAAAATAATGATATGTAGTAATTAATAGTGATATGTAGTAATGAATAATGATATGAAGTAATTAATAGTGATATGTAGTAATGAATTATGATATGTAGCAATTAATAGTGATATGTAGTAATGAATAATGATATGTAGTAATTAATAGTGATATGTAGTAATGAATAATTATATGTAGTAATTAATAGTGATATGTAGTAATGAATAATGATATGTAGTAATTAATAGTGATATGTAGTAATGAATAATGATATGTAGTAATTAATAATGATATGTAGTAAAAATAATGATATGTAGTAATTAATAGTGATATGTAGTAATGAATAATGATATGTAGTAATTAATAATGATATGTAGTAATGCATAATGATATGTAGTAAAAATAATGATATGTAGAAATTAATACTGATATGTAGTTATGAATAATGATATGTAGTAATTAATAGTGATATGTAGTAACTAATAGTGATATGCAGTAATTAATAGTAATATGTAGTAATGAATAATGATATGTAGTAATTAATAGTGATATGTAGTATAAATAATGATATGTAGTAATTAATAATGATATGTAGTAAAAATAATGATATGTAGTAATTAATAGTGATATGTAGTAATGAATAATGATATGTAGTAATTAATAGTGATATGTAGTAATGCATAATGATATGTAGTAATTAAAAGTGATATGTAGTAAAAATAATGATATGTAGTAATTAATAGTGATATGTAGTAATGAATAATGATATGTAGTAATTAATAGTGATATGTAGTAATAAATAATGATATGTAGTAATTAATAGTGATATGTAGTGATAAATAATGATATTTAGTATTAAATAATGATATGCAGTAATAAATAATGATATGTAGTAATGAATAATGATATGTAGTAATAAATAATTATATGTAGTAATTAATAAGTATATGAAGAAATAAATAATGATATTTAGTAATAAATAATGATATGTAGTAATAAATAATGATATGAAGTAATGAATAATGATATGTAGTAATAATAAATGATATGTAGTAATAAATAATGATATTTAGTAATAAATAATGATATGCAGTAATAAATAATTATATGAAGTAATAAATAATGATAGTTAGTAATAAAAAAGGATATGTAGTAATAAATAATGATATGTAGTAATTAGTAGTGATATGTAGTAATTAATAGTGATATGCAGTAATGAATAATGATATGTAGTAATAAATAATGATATGTAGTAATTAATAGTGATATGCAGTAATAAATAATGATATGTAGTAATAAATAATGATATGAAGTAATAAATAGTGATATGTAGTAATAGATAATGATATGTAGTAATAAATAATGATATGTAGTAATAAATAATGATATGTAGTAATTAATAGTGATATGTAGTAATTAATAATGATATGTAGTAATAATTAGTGATATGTAGTAATGCATAATAATATGTTGTAATTAACAGTGATATGTAGTAATGAATAATGATATGTAGTAATTAATAGTGATATGTAGCAATGAATAATGATATGTAGTAATGAATAGTGATATGTAGTAATGAATAATTATATGAAGTAACTAATAGTGATATGTAGTAATGAATAATGATATGTAGTAATTAATAGTGATATGTAGTAATGAATTATGATATGTAGTAATTAATAGTGATATGTAGTAATGAATAATGATATGTAGTAATTAATAGTGATATGTAGTAAAAATAATGATATGTAGTAATTAATAGTGATATGTAGTAATGAATAATGATATGTAGTAATTAATAGTGATATGTAGTAATGAATAATGATATGTAGTAATTAATAGTGATATGTAGTAATGAATTATGATATGTAGCAATTAATAGTGATATGTAGTAATGAATAATGATATGTAGTAATTAATAGTGATATGTAGTAATGAATAATTATATGTAGTAATTAATAGTGATATGTAGTAATGAATTATGATATGTAGTAATTAATAGTGATATGTAGTAATGAATAATTATATGTAGTAATTAATAGTGATATGTAGTAATGAATTATGATATGTAGTAATTAATAGTGATATGTAGTAATGAATAATGATATGTAGTAATTTATAGTGATATGTAGTAATGAATAATGATATGTAGTAATTAATAGTGATATGTAGTAATGAATTATGATAAGTAGTAATTAATAGTGATATGTAGTAATGAATAATGATATGTAGTAATTAATAGTGATATGTAGTAATGAATAATGATATGTAGTAATTAATAGTGATATGTAGTAATGAATTATTATATGTAGTAATTAATAGTGATATGTAGTAATGAATAATGATATGTAGTAATTAATAGTGATATGTAGTAATGAATAATTATATGTAGTAATTAATAGTGATATGTAGTAATGAATAATAATATGTAGTAATTAATAGTGATATGTAGTAATGAATAATTATATGTAGTAATTAATAGTGATATGTAGTAATGAATTATGATATGTAGTAATTAATAGTGATATGTAGTAATGAATAATGATATGTAGTAATTAATAATGATATGTAGTAAAAATAATGATATGTAGTAATTAATAGTGATATGTAGTAATGAATAATGATATGTAGTAATTAATAGTGATATGTAGTAATGCATAATGATATGTACTAAAAATAATGATATGTAGTAATTAATAGTGATATGTAGTAATGAATAATGATATGTAGTAATTAATAATGATATGTAGTAATGAATAATTATATGTAGTAATTAATAGTGATATGTAGTAATGAATAATGATATGTAGTAATTAATAGTGATATGTAGTAATGAATAATTATATGTAGTAATTAATAGTGATATGTAGTAATGAATTATGATATGTAGTAATTAATAGTGATATGTAGTAATGAATAATGATATGTAGTAATTAATAATGATATGTAGTAAAAATAATGATATGTAGTAATTAATAGTGATATGTAGTAATGAATAATGATATGTAGTAATTAATAGTGATATGTAGTAATGCATAATGATATGTACTAAAAATAATGATATGTAGTAATTAATAGTGATATGTAGTAATAAATAATGATATGTAGTAATTAATAGTGATATGTAGTAATGAATAATTATATGTAGTAATTAATAGTGATATGTAGTAATGAATAATGATATGTAGTAATTAATAGTGATATGTAGTAATGAATAATTATATGTAGTAATTAATAGTGATATGTAGTAATGAATTATGATATGTAGTAATTAATAGTGATATGTAGTAATGAATAATGATATGTAGTAATTAATAATGATATGTAGTAAAAATAATGATATGTAGTAATTAATAGTGATATGTAGTAATGAATAATGATATGTAGTAATTAATAGTGATATGTAGTAATGCATAATGATATGTACTAAAAATAATGATATGTAGTAATTAATAGTGATATGTAGTAATGAATAATGATATGTAGTAATTAGTAGTGATATGTAGTAATTAATAGTGATATGCAGTAATTAATAGTGATATGTAGTAATGAATAATGATATGTAGTAATTAATAGTGATATGTAGTATAAATAATGATATGTAGTAATTAATAATGATATGTAGTAAAAATAATTATATGTAGTAATTAATAGTGATATGTAGTAATGAATAATGATATGTAGTAATTAATAGTGATATGTAGTAATGAATAATGATATGTAGTAATTAATAGTGATATGTAGTAATGAATAATGATATGTAGTAATTAATAGTGATATGTAGTAATGAATAATGATATGTAGTAATTAATAGTGATATGTAGTAAAAATAATGATACGTAGTAATTAATAGTGATATGTAGTAATGAATAATGATATGTAGTAATTAATAGTGATATGTAGTAATGCATAATGATATGTAGTAATTAAGAGTGATATGTAGTAATAAATAAGGATATGAAGTAATTAATAGTGATATGTAGTAATGAATAATGATATGTAGTAATGAATAATGATATGTAGTAATTAATAGTGATATGTAGTAATGAATAATGATATGTAGTAATTAATAGTGATATGTAGTAAAAATAATGATATGTAGTAATTAATAGTGATATGTAGTAATGAATAATGATATGTAGTAATTAATAGTGATATGTAGTAATGAATAATGATATGTAGTAATTAGTAGTGATATGTAGTAAGGAATAATGATATGTAGTAATTAATAGTGATATGTAGTATAAATAATGATATGTAGTAATAATTAATGATATGTAGTAAAAATAATGATATGTAGTAATTAATAGTGATATGTAGTAATGAATAATGATATGTAGGAATTAATAGTGATATGTAGTAATGAATAATGATATGTAGTAATTAATAGTGATATGTAGTAATGAATAATGATATGTAGTAATTAATAGTGATATGTAGTAATGAATAATTATATGTAGTAATTAATAGTGATATGTAGTAATGAATAATGATATGTAGTAATTAGTAGTGATATGTAGTAATGAATAATGATATGTAGTAATTAATAGTGATATGTAGTAATGAATAATTATATGTAGTAATTAATAGTGATATGTAGTAATGAATAATGATATGTAGTAATTAATAGTGATATGTAGTAATGAATAATGATATGTAGTAATTAATAGTGATATGTAGTAATGAATAATGATATGTAGTAATTAATAGTGATATGTAGTAATGAATAATGATATGTAGTAATTAATAGTGATATGTAGTAATGAATAATTATATGTAGTAATTAATAGTGATATGTAGTAATGAATAATGATATGTAGTAATTAATAGTGATATGTAGTAATGAATAATGATATGTAGTAATTAATAGTGATATGTAGTAATGAATAATGATATGTAGTAATTAATAGTGATATGTAGTAATGAATAATGATATGTAGTAATTAATAGTGATATGTAGTAAAAATAATGATACGTAGTAATTAATAGTGATATGTAGTAATCAATAATGATATGTAGTAATTAATAGTGATATGTAGTAATGCATAATGATATGTAGTAATTAAGAGTGATATGTAGTAATAAATAAGGATATGAAGTAATTAATAGTGATATGTAGTAATGAATAATGATATGTAGTAATGAATAATGATATGTAGTAATTAATAGTGATATGTAGTAATGAATAATGATATGTAGTAATTAATAGTGATATGCAGTAAAAATAATTATATGTAGTAATTAATAGTGATATGTAGTAATGAATAATGATATGTAGTAATTAATAATGATATGTAGTAATGAATTATGATATGTAGTAATTAATAATGATATGTAGTAATGAATAATGATATGTAGTAATTAATAGTGATATGTAGTAAAAATAATTATATGTAGTAATTAATAGTGATATGTAGTAATTAATAATGATATGTAGTAATTAATAATGATATGTAGAAATAAATAATGATATGTAGTAATTAATAGTGATATGTAGTAATTAATAGAGATATGTAGTAATAAATAATGATATGTAGTAATAAATATGACATATAGTAATAAATAATGATATGTAGAAATAAATAGTGATATGTAGTAATAAATAATGATATGTAGTAATAAATAATGATATGTAGTTAGAAATAGTGATATGTAGAAATAAATAATGATATGTAGTAATAAATAATGATATATAGTAATAAATAATCATATGAAGTAATAAATAATGATATGTAGTAATAAATAATGATATGTAGTAATAAATAATGATATGTAGTAATAAATAATGATATGTAGTAATAAATAAGGATATGTAGTAATAAATAATGATATATAGTAATAAATAATGATATGTAGTAATAAATAATGATATATAGTAATAAATAATGATATGTAGTAATAAATAATGATATGTAGTTATAAATGAAAATATGTAGTAATAAATAGTGATATGTAGAAATAAATAATGATATGTAGTAATGAATAATGATATGAAGTAATTAATAATGATATGAAGTAATAAATAATGATATGTAGTAATAAATAGCGATATGTAGTAATAAATAGTGATATGTAGTAATGCATAATGATATGTAGTAATTAATAGTGATATGTAGTAATGAATAATGATATGTTGTAATTAATAGTGATATGTAGTAAAAATAATTATATGTAGTAATTAATAGTTATATGTAGTAATTAATAATGATATGTAGAAATAAATAGTGATATGTAGTAATAGATAATGATATGTAGTAATAAATAATGATATGTAGTAATAGATAATGATATGTAGTAATAAATAGTGATATGTAGAAATAAATAATGATATGTAGTAATAAATAATGATATGTAGTAATAAATAATGATATGTAGAAATAAATAATGATATATAGTTATAAATAATGATATGTAGAAATAAATAATGATATATAGTAATAAATAATGATATGTAGAAATAAATAATGATATGTAGTAATGAATAATGATATGTAGTAATAAATAATGATATATAGTAATAAATAATGATATGTAGTAATAAATAATGATATGTAGTAATAAATAATGATATGTAGTAATAAATAATGATATGTAGAAATAAATAATGATATATAGTAATAAATAATGATATGTAGAAATAAATAATGATATGTAGTAATGAATAATGATATGTAGAAATAAATAATTATATGTAGTAATGAATAATGATATGTAGTAATAAATAATGATATATAGTAATAAATAGTGATATGTAGTAATAAATAATGATATGTAGTAATAAATAATGATATGTAGTAATAAATAATGATATGTAGAAATAAATAATGATATGTAGTAATGAATAATGATATGTAGTAATAAATAATGATATATAGTAATAAATAATGATATATAGTAATAAATAATGATATGTAGTAATAAATAATGATATGTAGTAATAAATAGTGATATGTAGTAATACATAGTGATATGTAGTAATGAATAATGATATGTAGTAATTAATAATGATATGAAGTAATAAATAATGATATGTAGTAATAAATAATGATATGAAGTAATAAATAATGATATGTAGTAATAAATAATGATATATAGTAATAAATAGTGATATGTAGTAATAAATAGTGATATGTAGTAATAAATAGTGATATGTAGTAATAAATTGTGATATGTAGTAATAAATAGTGATATGTAGTAATGCATAATGATATGTAGTAATTAATAATGATATGAAGTAATAAATAATGATATGTAGTAATTAATAATGATATGAAGTAATAAATAATGATATTTAGTAATAAATAATTATATATAGTAATAAATAATGATATGAAGTAATAAATAATGATATGTAGTAATAAATAGTGATATGTAGTAATAAATAGTGATATGTAGTAATGCATAATGATATGTAGTAATTAATAGTGATATGTAGTAATGAATAATGATATGTAGTAATTAATAGTGATATGTAGTAATGAATAATGATATGTAGTAATTAATAGTGATATGTAGTAATGAATAATGATATGTAGTAATTAATAGTTATATGTAGTAAAAATAATTATATGTAGTAATTAATAGTGATATGTAGTAATTAATAATGATATGTAGTAATTAATAATGATATGTAGAAATAAATAATGATATGTAGTAATTAATAGTGATATGTAGTAATTAATAGAGATATGTAGTAATAAATAATGATATGTAGTAATAAATAATGATATGTAGTAATAAATAATGATATGTAGAAATAAATAGTGATATGTAGTAATAAATAATGATATGTAGTAATTAATAATGATATGTAGTAATAATGATATATAGTAATAAATAATGATATGTAGTAATAAATAATGATATGTAGTAATAAATAATGATATGTAGAAATAAATAATGATATGTAGTAATAAATAATGATATGTAGTAATAAATAATGATATGTAGAAATAAATAGAGATATGTAGTAATAAATAATTATATGAAGTAATAAATAATGATATGTAGTAATAAATAGTGATATGTAGAAATAAATAATGATATGTAGTAATGAATAATGATATGTAGTAATAAATAATGATATATAGTAATAAATAATGATATGTAGTAATAAATAATGATATATAGTAATACATAATGATATGTAGTAATAAATAATGATATGTAGTTATAAATAATGATATGTAGTAATAAATAGTGATATGTAGAAATAAATAATGATATGTAGTAATGAATAGTGATATGTAGAAATAAATAATGATATGTAGTAATTAATAATGATATGAAGTAATGAATAATGATATGTAGTAATTAATAATAATATGAAGTAATAAATAATGATATGTAGTAATAAATAATGATATGAAGTAATAAATAATGATATGTAGTAATAAATAATGATATGTTGTAATAAATAGTGATATGTAGAAATAAATAATGATATGTAGTAATGAATAATGATATGTAGTAATTAATAATGATATGAAGTAATAAATAATGATATGTAGTAATAAATAATGATATGAAGTAATAAATAATGATATGTAGTAATAAATAATGATATATAGTAATAAATAGTGATATGTAGTAATAAATAATGATACGTAGTAATTAATAGTTATATGTAGTAATAAATAATGATATATAGTAAAAAATAATTATATGTAGTAATAAATAATGATATGTAGTTATAAATAATGATACATAGTAATGAATAGTGATGTTTAGTAAAAAATAATGATATGTAGTAATTAATAGTGATATGTGGTAATAAATAATGATATGTAGTAATAAATAATGATATGTAGTAATAAATAATGATATGTAGTAATAAATAGTTATATGCTGTAACAAAAGTTATATCTCGTAATAAACAATGATATTTAGTAATAAATAATGGTATTGGTAATAAAATGTCAGATGTAGTAATAAATACTAAGAATAAATACTTTAGACTGAAGACAGATTGATAGACTAGATTGAATAAAGAATTCCATTTGAAATCCCTAGCAGAATCCCGGTCGACAGAAAGATTCCAGAGTTCAACAAGCTATACCTGAAAACGTTCGGAGGTTACATCGACTGAAACGTTCTGAAAATAAAAACCAAGATGATAACAGTAATCCGAGGAATACAAATAATTCGAATAATCTTATTTTATGGAATCATTTTTTCATCAAAGACAGCGGACTGTTCCAAATATTTGAATTATAATAACAGAGATATGAAGAAATTCGCAATTTTTGGTATTGAAATAGATTTCAAATTCCATGTGTATGCACGTGTGTGAGTGTGCGCACATGTGTGTTTATGTATGTATGTATATGTGTGTGTGTGTGTGCGTGTGTTTGTCTGTGTGTGTGTGTGTGTGTTATCTTTCTCCTTAAGAATTTTTGAAAAAAAACGATATTATGTAACATTTAGTAATTATCGAAATGTTTTACTCATCGCTTAGACATCTGAAATAAAGCCAATAAAGCACACACACACACACACACACACACACACACACACACACACACACACACATATATAACAGTTAACCTTCTCTGAAAGAATTTCTAAAAATAGATGCTAAACAATTTTATAAAATGTCTCGTGCTTTTTATCTTTTAAAGGTGTCTTTTTTGTGTCTTTTGTTGAGAATGTTTTACGCCGACATAGTTTTACATATTAGACTCGTGAATAATATCTTTTATCTATCTATCAATCTATCTATCTATCTATCTATTTATTTATTTATCTATTTATGTATTTACCTATCTTCCTCGTCTCCTTTCCGGCATTACTTATACAATTACATCATTGATTACGTCAGTCTAGAATATCGATGTAGATTGTGTTTTTTTTTTCACTCACAACAGAATTTCAAGCTAATTATGCATAATTTGTCATTCGTCATTTTGCACTTTTCCAGCGTTTATCCTCGGATCGCCATTATTATTATTATTATTATTATTATTATTATTATTATTATTATTATTATTATTATTATCATTAATATTATTATTATCATTATTTTTATTAATATTATTATTATTATTATATTATTATTATTATTATTATTATTATTTATATTATGATTATTATTATTATTATTATTATTATCATTATTATTATTATTATCATCATCATCATTATTATTATTATTATCATTATCATTAATAGTATTATTATTATTATCATTATTATTTTTATTAATATTATTATTATTATTTATATTATTACTAATATTATTATCATTATTTATATTTTATTATATTATTATTATTAATATGGCACCACAACATTGAATCACATATTAAACCGAACGAACAAAACTTTTCCAATAAAAAACAATATTACTCATGATAATGATCGATAAAATGATCGAAAGCTCCCGAGAAATAAATGGCCGAGACAATATCATTCGCTGCCAGAAAACACATTTTACTAGCAAAGACTAAAAGAATTGCTCGGCAAGTCCAGAAAATAACCAGAAAAATCCAAAAGAAAAATATCTTCCCGATTCCAATACAATTACCGATTCCATACTAAACTACCGATTTTGATACAATTACCGACAGCGATTCTTTAAAAATCTCCAAATATTTAACTATAAAGTTGCTATTTTTTGCCGGTTACCGTAAAAACGCATGTTAAATGTGCAAAGATTTTCTCAAACGTAAAAAATACACTTGTGTGTATGTGTGTTGAGGGGGGTGATCTATAGATTTTAGTGTTTAAAATCAATAAATATTTAGTATTTTAACATTACTCCTAGCAGTGTTAGATTTAATTTTAAATAAGGTCAAATAAAAAAGTAAATTAAAAGAATCGTTTTTGGTATTGGGAAATAGACTCAAAATTTTTCGATTCTGATACCGATTCCGATACCCGAAAAAGTTCGAATTCCCGATTCCGATTCCGCCGATTAATCGTCTTATATATATATATATATATATATATATATATATATATATATATATATATATATATATATATACTAGACTACCCGTGACCCGTTGGGTGTGTTATATTAGCTATGGAATTCATGCATGAGCGTGACACTTGTGACGTAAAGAAAATAGTTTTTTGTGGACATAACAGAAACATTTCTATGAAAGTATATTAAAATAAAACATCACGGACAGATCACTCAAACATGAAAAAAAAATCCTACCTATTCGTGTAAAGTTACCTATTTTTCCGAATAATCGCTCAAAAATCGACAATTAAACATGATTTTCCTACGAATCGAACGCCGGCGAAAGTCATTTAGCAGCAAAAACGCACATGAACCTACCGATGAGAAATATAAGAATGAAAAAACCATATTGAAATCCTTCAACCAAGTTATAGAAAGTTAAAATCTAAAAAAAAAAAAAAAAATTAATAAAACCTGAAAGAAAAAAATAAGACCTTAATAAATAAAATAAAATAAAACTAATATTGAAACAGATTAGTAAATGTGTCAACAAATTCACCGTTCTCACAAAACCATTTTGTATCTAGAAATGTAAACAAAATAAAAAAAAGAAGGAAGGAAGGAAAAAGGACGGATAGAGAGTAGTAGTAGTAGTAGTAGTAGTAGTAATCTTGGCTTTACTACAACTGTTCTTATGTTTGTCAACGGGTTAAAGTTGTTTAGTTGTAAGAAAATAGCGACAGTATAGTTGCAAAACACCCCCACTCTTCATGTAAAATAATAATTTCGAAATAATAACGTTAATATTTCAGTGGGAAGGTCAAAATCGTCAAAAGAAACGATTTGTGTCTATTTGTTTACGTTGTTATGGGTTAATGTTTATGCGCGCATGCGCAACCGGATGTTGTAAACCGGAAAGTGGGTTACATCACTCGTTAAAAGGTCAATTGATATATATATATATATATATATATATATATATATATATATATATATATAGGGTAACTCCCCCCAAAATGGACCCCAACTCTAATTAGGCGCCGTTTCTTAGTGTTTTGTCCGAATGAAATGAAACTTTGGTCATAACTAGTTTATTATGTTCAAAACATCACATCAAACCACTAGTGTCTTTGGTCTTTTTTTCTCCGTTCTACAGCATATGTTCTAGATGGCCTCCATTTAGCTTTTTTTTTTTGTCACCCTGTATATATATATACTTTTTTTTGGTCACCCTATATATATATATATATATATATATATATATATATATATATATATATATATATATATGTATATACTGTACTTTGGGGTAATTGCGCAAATTCCGGGGGTAATTGCACTAACTAAAAAAAGTGCTCTTTATATACGTGGTTGCCAAAAGAGCACTTTTAGCTAGTTGGCGCAATTATCCCAAAGTACGGTATATATATATATATATATATATATGTGTGTGTGTGTGTGTGTGTGTGTGCGTGTGTGCGTGTGTGTGCGTTTGTGTGTGTGTGCGTGTGTGCGTGTGTGTGTGTGTACATATACAAAGGAATTCCGAAAGTAATGCCTCCTATTTCTTATTCCGCCCGAATTGATCGTAGAGAATTGCAAATTTGCATTATTTTGACGACTGGATGTAACAGAGCGCGGATGCTCGTATGCAAATACCGACCCATGTAAGAAATGACGTCGCGGTAAAAAAAAGAAAAAAAACTATAAAAATATTACATTAAAGGTGTGAGTGACGTCATGGCCGTAACGAGAAGTCACGTGTGGTGGGAAAACGAGGAAATAAATGTCGTTGTTAGAAAAAAAAGGAGTCAAGTTATAACTTGTCCTATGTTTCTTGCGAAGTACTCTACTACAATGTGTTGGGTCTACGTGCGTAAACTTTTCTAAGTTTAAATGAACGCATGCATTCATGACCTGAAAGTTTCATCTTACTGTTGCAGATGTTTACAGTGTGAGACCCTAAGAAAGTCATGTACGTCACAAGCAGAAACGTGCTATTAAATTCCTGGTACAAAAACATTGAGAATCGTGGTGTCTATATAGAAAAATAAATTCTGGAGCACAATAGATCGCTCGTTTTAATTGTATCAATTCCGTCTTCGTAGCTCTTCAACGTTCTGAGTTTAAAATAGGATGTTTTACTATTACAACAACCCTCGTGTATATATATTAGTATGCTAAATGTGCGTTAAAATAACGTTTGTTTCCCTACGGATTTTTCTTATTTACTTTAATAAACAAAAATGTGTGTTAAACTATATCTTAGGTTTAAGACTGAGTTACTTTTTGTAAAAATAATTTTTTTATTATTCTAATTAGCCGTAAGTTGTAATTAACTGAATAATTTACCGATATCTTCATTAGCTATCGTGATATTTTGCCTGGCTTCATCATGCAATGCAGATTCACCCACTCTCTACATCTTCTAACGATCTCAGTAAACATCTAACTGATTTATATCAAATAAAACTTAATATAGTCACATTGTCCACCTTTATACCTAGCAGTTCTGTTCAAAAATTTATAACGATCGGTGAATTTTATTATCATTTATTATTAACTAACAGTTCAGCCCGGCTTTGCTTGGGCCCTATGTACTGTTCATATATTTACGTATATATATATATATATATATATATATATATATATATATATATATATATAAAGTTTGTACATATGTCCAGGTAACCTACATCTAAAAATTTAAAGTGTTTAGACCCAAAATTGGCGGAGGAGTTTGGTAGAGTCTACAGAAGTCAACTCTTTCAACTGTGACCTCTTATTAGCCACATTTTCGCTCAAAAACTGATTAAAAGCTTGAGGCATGTCTGAATACCTTTTATGTAAAATTTCAAATGTTCAGACCCCAAATTAGCTGAATAGTTTGCTACAGACGGCACTGATCAAATCTTTGGAACTTTGACCCTTTGCCAGCCAAATTTTCGGCCAAAAACTGATTAAAAAGCTTGCCCTATGTCTGAATACACTTTATGTAAAATTACAAAGTTTAGACCAAAAATTGACCGAGTAATTTGATAGAGACCGCAGGGGTAATTTTTTAAAACTTTGACTCCAATTTTGACCCCTTTAACATTTATTGCTTTGGACTCAAATCCAATTAAAAAGTTTGATCCATGTCCAAGTAACCTACATCTAAAATTTCAAGTGTTTAAACTTAAAATTGGCGTGGGAATTTTCTAGAGTTTTCAAAGGTCAAATCGTGAACTTTGACACCTTGACAGCCAAATTTCACGCAGAAAACACAGTAAAAAGATTTTCCCAAATCTCAATACCCCTTATGTCAAATCTCGAGGCTGTAGACTGAAAATTGAGAGAGTAGTTTTGTAGGGAAATGTACACGCACAGACATACACAAACAGGCAGACAAGCAGACAGACAATTTCACTTTTATAGATATATAGATAAACGTCTGATTCATAGCAAAAGTGATTCTTTTCAACTTCGTATGCACTGTAAACACGTATGGAAATTAAATAGTCATTCTCACAAACATTTCAAACTTAACGACTAAGGTTCTTCTTTTTTTTACATAGAAGACACCACTTATCAAGGCCTCAATACCACTTGAGGATAAAGGCTAATGAGTGTACGGTAGTCACCGAGACAACAGCGTATTAATTCTCAGTAATGTTAATGATGTAGAAATAGATTAATTAGGGGGCGGCTTAACAAAAACTTGTTTACATTGGACTTGAAAACGACCATATTCATAGTCAGCTGGAAAGCAGACCAACGGAAAAATTTACATTAGCGGGCAAATCTAGGAAAGAAGCTTTGTTCATGGAATTTGCGTTTAGATTTAAGCACCAATAGAGGGTTGGGGAAACTGTTGATGGTCGTTGTTGCTAGACAAGTGATTTTGTTAAAGTTTGGTCAGGACGTCCATAGACTGAAGCTCAGGCGAGCACTTGATATGAAAATAACGATAGAGTAGAAACAGGCTCGTATCGTCTCTTCTGTGAGAAAGATTTGGCAGGGAATGAAAAAAGTGTTTCACTACTAGATTTCGAAGCCGGTTTTGAACTTTGTCAAGACATGATACGGTGCGCCGAGTTGCTCCCGCCAAAATATAGCAATAGTACTCCATTTTAGGACGTACCGGCCTATTATACAAGTAGAAGATTGCTTGAACACTACATGTTTTAGTTTCGATTCTAGCTGATGGTACCCAAGTCATATTTATATATTTTTTATACTTTTGGAATCACTACTATATATTGGGTACAATATAATAATCAATAGAGCATTGGCTCTATAATAATACGAACTCTACATGAACTAAAATATATTTAAGCGTATTTTACGACCCGGTTACACTGAATGTTTTAGTTTCGATTCTAACTGATGGTACCCAAGTCATATTTTAAATCTTTTGGTATTAGAAACAATATAATAATTACGAAAGAATTAGCTCTATAAAAAATACGAAATATATACAAATTAAAATATTGCATTTAAGCGTATCTTAAGTCTTCTAGCATTGTCTATAAGGATACTTCTTTTCGTGCTGAAGAAAAAAATGTCTTAACACGATTTATGGCTTTTCGTATTAAGGAAAAGTGAAACAAATAGCGATGGTCATTGTGACCCATCGAGCCACGGGTACGTCTAGTGTAGATATATAAGATAGATGGCTGTTACGGATTCTTTCCTGAAAGCAATGAGAGTGTCTTTGCTTATCCGTAAAGAAACAAGAATGTCTAGTCGACCGGTAGAAGTGGAGGTGTGGTTTCGGCCGTTTTAAAATGTTTGGGATATGCGGATCACAAAAGATTCCACTTTTTTATTTGTTCTTTCGTTTTTTCTTTGTTTTTGCTGTATTTTTTTTTGTTTTCATTATATTGAATGTATTTATTTCCACATATGTGCATATATATTTTTTCGTGTATTTATTTTTTGTCGTTGGGGGGTCAATCGCGCTTTCATCGAAGCCAGCGCAAAAAAAAAGAGTGAGGAGTGGCCCGATCTAAAAAAAAAAAAGAAGAAAGAAAAAAAATAAAATAAGAGCGTCCGAAAGTCCCATTTGGTCAGATCTTTGTGAATACAAAAAAATCCGCTGATCCCCGAAAAAAGACATAAAAATCATAAAACATAAAAAGGTAAAAAAAGAACAAAAATAACAAAAAAGCAACATAAAACAAAAACGAATAAGCAAGAAAAAATGAATCAAAGAGAAAATGGCAAATGTATCAAGAGGTATAATGTGAATAAAAGCACGAAAATATTGGAAGACTTAAAAAATAGCAGGCAAATCTAGAAAAGAAATCCTCATAAGATACGTCACGTGGTAAATGACGTCATAAGTTCATACAAAGTGCGGTATGCATATATAGACAAATTTATGCAAACACGAAACTGTTATAAACAGATAATGTATGTTTTTTTACTGAAAATAAAAACGTTTTTGAGGAAAAGAAAATTCAGAAAAACTGTTAGAAAAAAATAATGTATTTTTTTACTGAAAATAATATTTTGAGGAAAAAAAATACATTGATTTGATAATTTAGAAAAAACTGTTAAAAACAGATAATGCAATTTTTTTATTAAAAAATGTTTTAAGGAAAAAATAAATACATTGATTTGATAATTTAGAAAAAACTGTTAAAAACAGATAATGCAATTTTTTTATTAAAAAATGTTTTAAGGAAAAAATAAATACATTGCTTTGATAATTTAGAAAAAACTGTTAAAAACAGATAATGCAATTTTTTTATTAAAATTTTTTTGAGGAAAAAATAAATACATTGATTTGATAATTTAGAAAAAAACTGTTAAAAACAGATAATGCATTTTTTATTAAAAAATGTTTTGAGGAAACAAATAAATACATTGATTTGATAATTTAGAAAAAAACTGTTAAAAACAGATAATGCAATTTTTTTATTAAAAAATGTTTTAAGGAAAAAATAAATACATCGATTTGAAAATTTAGAAAAAACTGTTAAAAACAGATAATACAATTTTTTTATTAAAAAATGTTTTAAGGAAAAAATAAATACATTGATTTGATAATTTAGAAAAA
The DNA here is from genome assembly GCF_053919585.1 of Euprymna scolopes. Classification (NCBI taxonomy): domain Eukaryota; kingdom Metazoa; phylum Mollusca; class Cephalopoda; order Sepiida; family Sepiolidae; genus Euprymna; species Euprymna scolopes. The sequence continues at coordinate 3,147,560 of NC_136517.1, read as the reverse complement.
ACTGTTAAAAACAGATAATGCATTTTTTTATTAAAAAATGTTTTGAGGAAAAAAATAAATACATTGATTTGATAATTTATAAAAAAACGTTAAAAACAGATAATGCAATTTTTTTATTAAAAAATGTTTTAAGGAAAAAAAAAATACATCGATTTGAAAATTTAGAAAAAACTGTTAAAAACAGATAATACAATTTTTTTATTAAAAAATGTTTTAAGAAAAAAATAAATACATTGATTTGATAATTTAGAAAAAACTGTTAAAAACAGATAATGCATTTTTTTATTAAAAAATGTTTTGAGGAAAAAAATAAATACATTGATTTGATAATTTATAAAAAAAACGTTAAAAACAGATAATGCAATTTTTTTATTAAAAAATGTTTTTAGGAAATATAAATACATTGATTTGATAATTTAGAAAAAAACTGTTAAAACAGATAATGCAATTTTTTTTATTCAAAAGGATTTTGAGAAAAAGAATGGATATATTGTTTTGTTTTAAAATTTAGAAAACCTGTTAGAAACACATAGTGTATTTTTTTTACTGAGAAAACATTCTAAGGACAAGAATAAATACAGTGTTTTGCTTGAAAATTAAAAAAAAACTGTTAGAAAGAAATAATGGCAAGAAAGAACAGAAAAAAGAAAGAAAACAACATACTGGGGATGGAGTTTGACTCCAAAAAATATTTAAATTATAAATTTCAAACAAGTAAAATATTTGTTTATTTTCCCAATATTATGTTGTGATTTGGTTTCAAGCGCACTTGATACGTATTTTATTTAGTTTGATTGCTATTTTTTTTTACTAATAAATCACCATTTATCACGCTATAAGACATCAGCATTTTATAGCATACTGTTAAATCACCGAAGTTAAGCAAGACTGAGTCTGACCAGTTCCAGATGGGTGACCATTTGGGAATACTAGGTGCTGTATGTATTTAGCTACGCATAATATCTTGGGAAGCTGAACGCCTCTGTCATACACAGTTCCAGGTCACCCACAGACATGGTGCAGAACTTATTAGCCTCTCTCTAATATTCGAGATACAGGGGGTAAATAAATCCACTTAGAAGAAGAAAAGCCCAATGAAAAACAAAAAACTGGATAGAAAGCGTCTGTTTCAGTCAATATTCTAGTTATGCTCTTACAAAACAAACATACGCTTCCAATTTGTCATGGGCGAGAACGGAAGTAGTAATGCTTAGAAAACTGTCACAAGAATGCTCATTTCAGTTCACAATCTGGTCTAACCGGACATAGCGAAATATATCAAAGGTTAAGATCATATATGTGAAGTGGTACTCTTTAGAAATGTAAGAAATCGATTTTCATTTTTTCTTCTTAGATATATCATATATATATGTTCATATATCAAATCCATTGCTCTTTCTGATTCTCATAAAATCGGTTCTCTCTATCGCTCTAAACTTTTTTCACACCTGAGGCTATTCTCTTTCTCTACAAATTTATACATTTTTTATGGAAATCGCTCGAGATAAGGCACGAAGCCACTTTATGTAAAGAGCTAACAAGAACGAAAGGTGATTATCACAAAGACAGGAGGAGTCGATTGACCTTAGTATTAACAAAGCTGTAGGTAAAAAGAAAACAACAAGCAGGAAGGGAGTTCCATAACGTTGCAGTCATGGGAAAGAAACTACTGCAATAAAAAAGCTGTATCAGGATAAGATATGAAAACAGCAAATCGATGAAGACCACTAGACAAACGTGTCAAACGAGCTGGAACAAAGGAAGCAAGGAATTAAATAATTCTGAAGAACACATGCTATTATAGTATTTATAAAAACAAAACTGAGACTAGCAACATCACGTCTGTGAGAGAGAGGCTGCAGATAAGAAGAAAGTGTGTAGGCCAATCAAATTACAGATACGTTTCTGCAATTAATCAAGAACCTTCAACTGGAACACAAATTCACCGGCTTAAATATGACAACAATACTCCGTATATGTTGCTGCTAAAAATAGCCTATCCTGCCTTGAGAGAGTACAAAATAGACTTCGTGGCTTAGTGGGGGATGCTCTTTTCTCTTCTCTGCAACCTCTCTCCCACAGAAGAGACGTTGCAAGCCGGTCTTTGTTTTATTGTTATTTCCAAGTCTGAGCTCCAATCCCTGGTCACCACTCGCCAATCTTTCACGATAAACACCCGTTTAGCTGAAACCACTGTCAAAAGTTTTCCCCACTCTTTAACTGTGCCAAAACCAAAACGTAGATTCCATGAACAAAGCTTCTTTCTTAGAAGTGCATGCCAGTCGAACTCTCTTCCATCTGCCTGTTTCCCACCTGACTACAACTTGAACGCCTTCAAGTCCAACATAAACAAATTCCTGATGAACCGCCCCCTTAAGTAAGACACTTTATCAAATCTCCAATACTAACGATTACTAAAATACTATCCCATTGATTACTGTACACGCAATAACCCTTATCCCCAAGTGGAGACTTCCATGTAATATATTTATATATATATATATATATATATATATATATATATATATATATATGTGTGTGTGTGTGTGTGTGTGTGTGTGTTTGTGTGTGTGTGTGTGTGTGTGCGCCTGAAGTGGTTTCTCTCAATATAGGCCAAAATGGAATTAAAATGAAACGTTAAGAGAATAAAAAGGTCACAAATTAGAAAGTGCTAACTAAGGCCTAAACATGAAGAAAAATGAAATTTCATTGCAAAACATTTTTATACAAGAGTTAATTTCAATAATGAAAATATTCATTTATGTTAATTCGTGTTTGGTAAAAATAGTTCGATAAATAGTCATTGGGAAATGTGTATAACAACATGTCAATCGTGTGACTATGCACATATAAAGAATAAAAGTATGTTAACATTTGCCAGCATAGCATTGTGTATATAAGTGCGTTGTAATAGTATAATAGTAATTGATCTGTTCGCCTGACCTTCATTAATCTGTAAGAATATGTGAGCGAGATGAAGAAAGCTCATTGCGTTCTTTTCGTTCGCGACTTGTTTCCCCCGGTCTTAAAGAAACGGGGAGGAGCGATGGTTTTGGGTTCTTCCGTGCACAACCGGTCAGTTACATCTCTTTGTGTCTATAACTTTTAGTTGCTTGTTTTATACGAGTTTTTAACTTTGTATCAGCTTAGTATTTTCACATATACGTGTTACTTTCATCGGCTTGGAACGATTTTCATCGGCTGAAACTCTTTTGAATTCATTCAATAAAAAAAAACAACAACTTACGAATAGTAGTTTTACGGAAAATACATTTCTCCTGGAATATATGTTTCATGGGGTTTCACTATTCAACATGTGTAAGACGCACTCTATACAAAATGATTAAATAATTATGAGTGTGAATTTAATACATACGTTTTGGAATGATAACTATATATATATATATATATATATATATACATACATATATATATATACATATATATATACATACATATATATATATATATATACATATATATATATATATATATATATATATATATATAAGAAATTAAAACAAAAAGATGCAGTGTTTACCTGATATACGCAATGATAAACTATAATCTAATATAAATACCAGTATTTATATATAAATAATTTAACCCAAACCGAATAAAAAAGCTCAATACGCAATAAAGCTTCTTACAAGAGAAAGAAAACAGTTCAGTAGTTCAGTAGTTTATTTTTCGACCCACGTGACTGAAAATCAACTTTTCTTTGGACTACTGCACTGCCTGAAAAAAAAACAAAAAACAATTTCCATTATTTCAGCTGGTTTGAAAACTTTCTAACCGGACTATGACTATTAACATCACACTGGATTTGATTGTGGACTCCATTCTCTAAAGAATTATTTTCACATTTCGGGTTTAATTATTTTGATTCTAGCATTACTATGGATATAATTAGCTGATTTCTTTATGTCCTCTGATGAGAAGAATGGCAAGAATAGCATTCTTTGAAACTCCACGGAATAAGGACTTTGTAATTTTTTTTTTTTTTTTTTGGTATTCAGTCGAACAATAAATTTGGATTATAAATTTCAACTTATAGTTTGAATTTTCTTTCTCTTATATATATATATATATATATATATATATATATATATATATATATATATATATATATATATATGTATGATTGTTGAGCTGGATTAAATCCGACGATATGAAATAAAATGGAGGTGGAAGGACCTGGATACTCAACGTTTCGCCCGATTGAAGAAGCCTGCATAAATCGGGCGAAACGTTGAGTATCCAGGTCCTTCCACCTCCATTTTATTTCATATATATGTATGCGTGTGATAACAACTCTCAACTCATATACTTTACGAAATTTTGACCTACAGACCTGAAATAGGTTATGTAGACGCGTGAAAAATTTTTTAATCGGTTTTCATCTCGATAAAGGGCTGCTAAGGAGTCAAAATTAAAAAAAATTGGTACTTGGGAGGTTATCGGGATTTTATTTGTTTGTTAACTGTTTCATGAATCGTTCTTTATATTAAGAATAAGTAGGTTTGAAAAGACATTTTAAAGAACGTGGTAAGATGGTCTAATGGTTATCGTACTGTACTCACTGTCTTTAGGTTTTGGTTTCGATCTCAGCACAAGTATTTTTTTTTTACTTACAAGAAGTGAACAGTTTACAGGAAAACATAATACTCGCACGCACATGTCTCAGTTTCTTTTCGTTTTTTTTAATTGATTTTTTTAAAAAGAAATTCATCGCCGGGTACATCTGCTGGTACATATATATATATATATATATATATATATATATATATATATATATATATATACGTACATGCATACACATATTAGTATATTTAGGCAGCATATTTTCTCTTATACAGTTTTCACTGAATAATTCCTGTTTGTTTCTCTTGCGAGCCGTTTGTTTGGCGGGCCAATGTTTGAACGTTCGGTTCGAGTGTAAAAAGAAATTTGCCATAAACGCGAACATTTTCGACTTCCATGAGTCGTTTCCAGGCGACTAATGAATTTAAAATTGCGTTTGGTGAATTTATTGAAAAGTCAATTAAAATCGTTTAAAATCATTAAAAAAACACTTAAGCGTGCCTTTCCCCTATATTGGGCCTGATTGATGGCTGAGTTTTTCGTGAAAGGTGTTAGGGGAAGACAGGTGACATGTTAGCCAGCGAGATATACTGGTTCTAGTCATGCCGATGTAAGAGTTGTTTTTGAAGGCTAACATGTAACCTGCCTTCCCTTAACAGCTTAATCTACTAACAACTAGCACATCCCCCCCCCAAAAAAAAACAATTTAAAAACATATTAATAAAAAACACAGCCATTTTAACCATCTTACATTGTAACCTGTTCCTTTCAATCATGGAAGACCTACTCATTCGCATAAACAAACCAACCATCTATCCGGCTCAATATAAAAGCAAAGGCACGTTTAAGTGCTTTTAATGATTTTAAACGACGATTTTAATAGACTTTTCACTAAACACAATTTTTAATTCATCATTCGCATGAAGACGACTCATGGCAGTTGAAAACGTTCGCGACTATGGCACATTTATTTTAAAACTCGAACAGAACGTTCGAACATTAACCCACCAAATGGGAAAAAGACGAATCACAAGAGAAACAAACAGGAATTATCCCAGCTGTTCAATGAAACACACACACACACACACACACACACACACACACACACACACACACACACACACACACACACATATATATATATAATTGAACTTTTCTTTTGCATTTCGATATATTCTTCTTAATTCTTTTCTCGCATATCAAATAAATAGAAAGAAAGCAAATCATTTTACCGTCGTTCATTCTGACAAAAAAAAAAAAAAAAATGGCGGAAATGTAGACACGAAAAGATGAAACAAAAAAAGATGAAGAATATAAACACACAAAAACAAACAAAAACAAACAAAAACAAACACTACAAATAAACAATACGAAAACAACAATAAAAAAAATCACAAACACAGAAAAGTGGACGTAGAATACAAAAAGAAAAAAAAATCGGCTTTTGAAATCTACCAACGTAAAAACAAGATGAGGTCCGACAATGGCAATTAGTGTCCGGCACTGAACAGCGGGTTTTGGAGATATGCTTAAGCCAGCGCGTGGCCCGAGAAAAAGGGTCGATTTGGAGGAATACAAACCTTTTGGCGTCCTATAGCGTCACAATAAAAAGTGTTTTCTTATTTATTGGCTTTCATTCAGCAGCAGATTTTTTTTTGGGGGGGGGGGATCTTTTACGACGAAGGAAAAGTTTGGTCAAACAGATAAACAAACAAACAAACAAACATACAAAAAAAAAAAAAGAGCTAAAAGGGTGATGGTGGGATCAGGATTTCGCCCAACCTGAGTGGACGAGTCTGTGATACCGACATATTCTGAATCCGCTGTTCTTATCCGATGTATGTGAAAACAAATCTATCCTGTTAAAGAAAAAAAAACAAACAATAAATAAAAAAATAAATCAATAAATAAATAAACCTTTACCATTTCGGTGCATTTCTCAGTTCTTACTTTCTTTGCCCCCCCCCTCTCTTTCTTCGTTTTATTTCCTTTCACTTTAACCAGGGATCAAACTCCACAAACATTTCTTTAGAAATAAGTATAGTATTAAATAAGGAAGGGTATACACTAGAGAGTATATATATTGTTATTACTTTTGTCTATCATTTCGTATACATTACTTTAGACGCATGCATATATATTAGAAACGCACACACACACACACACACACACACACGCATACACATATATATTATTTTATGCATGTACATAAAATCCTATGTTAATATTTTCGGTATTTACTTCGACAGTGCTCGATACGTAAGGAGAGCTAAATAGTAAGTTTTGAAAATATATATGGCAATTAAGCTACACAAAATTTTCCGCGTTTCATCTTCGCGAGGATTCGTCCGGCTATTGCATGGAACATTAATTCCATGCTATAGTCTGACGATTCCTCACGAGGATGAAATGCGGTGATGAGACAGAGACTGGAGCTTGGTAGACAGTGCGGGATCTATTAAGTTTCTAACTCTTCTTTAGAAAAGTAATCTTCACCATCACATTATTATATATTGTATTATAAATATTGTATTCTATGCATTATTATATTATATTATACTAGCGGGACCTGTGGAAATTCCACAAAGGACTCATTCATATGTAATATATTGATGTTGGCATTCTGTAGATGTTCAGTGTAAATAGAGACGCCCTGATATTATTCTAGCTTTTTTGTTAAAACTGCAAATGTATTTATCCAATCTAGCAGGGACGCACGGCGTCGCCAGGTCGTAAAATACGCTTAAATATGATATTTTAATTCTTACAGATTTCATATATATTATTATAAAGTTAGTGGTCTATCGATTTTTATATATCATAAAGTTGAGATTTAAAAAATAAAAATATATCTATATGACTTGGGTTCATCTGCTTGAATCGAAACCGAATCCTAAACTTATATATATATATATATATATATATATATATATATATATATATATATATATATATATATATATATATAACTTTAGTTCCTTCAGCTATAATCGAAACCGAAACCAAAACTTATGAAGAAGTCTTGATAAATTATTGAGAAAAATTAAGAACACGCAGAAAATATGAGTTTATTAACATTCCTATAAAAAGTATGTCCATTGTATTTTAAATATAGAACTAGCCCAAATGAGTTAAATAATTAAGTACTAATAAATACTCGGAAAGTAATATTTAGTTACATAGTTCAATACAAATAATAAAATTACATATTTATTCCAGTACCTTTGGCAGGCAGTACTTGTTAGCAAATATTTTTTTTTACCTTGTTTCTTTCGAATGTTCCCGTTTTTACGTAAAGTGTAGCTGACTTCTTTCGTCAGAGAACAACTATTGTACGTCGCAATTACTGCGGGTTCCTTTCTCACACAATTACAGCAATGATCATGTATTGTATTCGAAAACAAGGCTACATCCAATGGCTGTCATATTGCTCAGGATTTATAGAATGACCTTTTTAAAGCCAGCTTTTTCGAGTCTGGCCTATTCGAGGCCGTTTAACTTTCAAATATTGTATTTGACCCTTTTAAAAGCGTAACGCACGGACTAACTAAGGAAAAAAAAGCAAAATATTCTATGGACCAGCAGTTTTCATTTGCTGTTTCTACGTTCTCTCGCTCCATTCTTTGACAAAGATTGGAGGACAGGTCGAAATATTAAAATAAAACAATAAAAGTTAGAACATAATTTTGTGTTTCTCACCAATACGCATAACTCTGAAAATACTTATTTTTGTGCCAGAACAGCAAGATAATAATGAGTAATAAGATTACTAGCAATTTTTTATGATGTCAGGTTTTAATGAATAGATACAATAGGAATTGGAATACACCCTACCAAAGCCTGATTGTCACAGCTAGTTAATTAAAAAAAAAAATGTAATATGGACGTGAGGTCACTTTGGAAGAACAATATCGAATAAAATTCTGTTTTAAACCTGGAAAAAAATGCCACAGAAACGTATGGAATACTTCAGACTTCAGACTGCCTTTGAGAGATCTATGCATCAGTTTTTTGAGTGGCATAAGAGATTCAAGGAAAACAGGGAGTCTGTGAGAAATGATGAGAGGTGTAGGAGGAGTAAGGAAATCAAAACAGCGAAGCTGATTGGCCAAATAAAGAATTTCATGAATAAGGACTGTCGCGTGTCTATAGAGACAATAAGTGAACAGTTTGATGTTAGTGTGGGAACTGTACACACAATTATTCGTGAGGAACTGAAGATGCGGAAGACTTGCGTGAAGTTTGTCTCAAGCGTGCTTAGAGAAGATCAGAAAGAAACACGTTGTCATGACAACAGGGAAATGATGGAGCTCATGAATTTAGATCCCATAGTCCAGACCTTGCTCCCTCGTGACTTTTTTTTTATTCCTTAAGCTCAAGGAAAACCATTAGAGGCTGTCGTTATGAGATAATTGAGGAAATTAAAAAGGCTGTGACGAGGGTCATTGACACGATCACACAAGAGGACTTCTTCCATGGGGCCTTTCAGAAGTTGTTGGAATTGTATCACAAGTGCGTTGCAGCTGGAGGAGATTACTTCGAAGGGGAATAGAGTTTTATGTGTGTACTGTCAGTAAAAGTGTTCATACGAAAAAAGTGTGGAAACTTAATGAAGGCACCTTGTAACATTAGCCCTTCGCTGTTGAGTCAGTTCTATTCCAATAAAATCATTTTTGAAAACGCTTCGTGTTTTTTTTCTAAATAAAAACAAGCTTATTTTAAACCAACCACAAGACGAATCTGCAAAGACGAAAAAAAAGCGATTATAAAAAAAGAGACCGCGCATGTATGTATAAGGACTTTTACTTGTTACTAAATATGTTACAGTAGTAAAATGACGTATTGAATGCAGGTTGAGGCAACGACAAGATCCACTGATACACTTGTTTATTTTGCAACACCAAGCAAATTTACAAACTGAGTTGGATGTATGTGTTTTTTTAGTTCCATTCAATTCGTAGGTTATCATTTTTTATACCTTTTGCTATAAAGCACCGACAGCATTTTTTCAAGCATTTCGTAAGGTGAGTGTTTATGTGTTTTTACATGACATCTTTTGGTGGGGGGGGGGCTGTTTGTCAGGATCTGGAATAATCTTGCTGTTCGTGTATACATTTTCAAGTAAAGTTAACAAATTACTTCAGACGCACCAGCACTTTAATTCCTATTATAGTGCACTTTAACTTCATACATAATGATTTAATCATATATATATATATATATATATATATTTATAAAGCTCCCCTCTTTGGTAGAGCACTCTCGTAAATTATCTTACTCGATACTTAATTTAGCTGAAATAATGCGAAGCTCGCAATTTGTTTACAAACAAAACGTTTGAGCCCTCTACGAGTAGCGGACGGATGTTTATTTAAATACGCATTCGGATAGCTTAATTTCGGCCACCGATTCCGTAGTCAGGGGGTAGGACTGCCGACTGTCATCACGACGGTTCTAGGTTCAATCCTCGGCTTGGGAGAGGTGTTAGTCTAGCGGCACTGATGAGTTGTGAAACAACGAAACAGGTCTGTATGTCGATGACTAAAATATATTTTATATATATATATATATATATATATATATATATATATATATATTTAGAAAATGTACATGGTTTTGCCCGGTATTAAACGTAGCGTACAATTCCTTAAAAAAATTTGCAGTAAAAAACACAAACAGAAAGAAACTGAGACATATGCAAGCGAGTACTATGTTTTTTTTAATAAAAAAGTTCATTTCTTGTGCGTTAAAAAAATACTCGAGCTGAGATCGAAATAAAAACCTAAAGACAGTGAGTTAAATACAGTAACCATTGCGCTAACTTGACACGATCTTTAAAAAGTGTTTTCAAACCTACTTATTCATAACATAATCTAAACGATTCGTGCATGCACAGTCGTGAAACAGTTGACTAACAGATAAAAATCCTATAGTTTCCAAGCCCCAAGTTTTTAATGTTGACCTCTTCGTAACCTTTTTCATTGTGTTAAAAAGTTATCCACATGACTGAATACCTTATATACCAAATTTCAAGTCTGTAGATAAAAAATTCGTTGAGTATATAGGTTGAGAAGTGTCTTCACACGCGCACAGTCTCTTTATATATATATATATATATATATATATATATTAATATATTTATATATATATGTAGTTATACTAAAATGTTTTTTAAAAACTTATGACATCATTATTATATATTTGGTGATCTATATATCTATAAAAGTGAACGTGTCTGTCTGTCTGTCTGTGTACATTTCCCTACGCAATAACTCTGTCAATTTTTAGTCTATAGACTCGAAATTTGAAATACCGGGTACTGAGATTTGGGAAAATCGATGTGACGGGTGTCAGCCAGAAATTTGGCTGTTAAGGGGTCAAATTTCAACGATTTGACCTTTAAGAACTCTACCAAACTCCTCCAACAATTTTGGGTCTAGACACTTGAAATTTTAGATATAGGTTCCTTGAACCTGGATCTAATTTAATAAAGTGATTTGAGCCCGAAACTATAAATTTTAAGGGGTCATAATAGGTGGCAAATTAAAAAAAAAATTACTCTTTTTTTTTTTTTTTTGCTCAGCATACACCTCCAAACACCCGGGCAACGCCGGGCTGAAATGCTAGTAGTCAATAAATGGTAAATCTGCAGTAATTAAATTATATTTAAGCATGTTTTACTACCGGACCAGACCGAGGGGGTACTACTATATATTGGGTACGATATAATAATCAATAGATTTATAATAATAAATATTAAATATGCATACATTAAAATATTATAATTAAGTGTATTTTGCGACCGGGCAACGCCGGGCGATTTTTTAATATATATATATATATATATATATATATATATATATATATATATATATATAATTGTACAGAAGTTCAGAAAAAACATTCGTACCGTCGGTTTCAAGCCCAACATAAAGGGAACCAGTTAATGGTAAAACGTAAATGATGTTAGGCTCTCGTCAGCCATGTTGTTTGAGAACCTGAATGAGAAACAACATGGCTGACGAGAGCCTAACATCATTTACGTTTTACCATTAAATGGTCCCCTTTATGTTGGGCTTGAAACCGACGGTACCAATGTTTTTTCTGAACTTTTTTTACATGGAGGTCACCACTTATCAAGGACCGAAGGCCACTCAGGGATAAGGGTTATTGCGTGTACAGTAATCAATAATATAGTATTGTAGTAATCATTAGTCTTGGGGTTTTTGATAGAGTGTCTTGCTTAAGGGGGCGGTTTGTCAGGAGTTTGTTTATGTTGAACTTGAAGACGTCCAAGTTGTAGTCAGGTGGTAAACAGGCAAGCGGCAGAGAATTCCACTGGCGTGCAGTTCTAAGAAAGAAGCTTTGCTCATGGAATCTACGTTTGGATTTAGGCACAGATAAAGAGTGGGGAAAATTATTCACAGTAGTTTCAGCCAGAGAGGTGTTTCTCATGAAAGATTGGCGAGGGGGGGGGACGAGGGATTGGAGCTCAGACGAGCACCTGCCATGGAAATAACGATAAAAGAAAGACAGGCTTGCAATGTCTCTTCTGTGGGAGAGATGTTGCAGGGAAGAGAAAAGGGAATCCCCCACTAAACCACGAAGTATATTTTGTACTCTGTTAAGACAGGATATGCTGTTTTTAGCAGCTCCTGCCCAGATGTGGCAGCAGTACTCCATCCTTGGATGTACTTGGCTTTTATATAGATAGAGAATTGCATCAGTAGTGAGATATCTTCTGGAGCGGTAGAAGGATCCCACCATTTTCCCAGCGTCCCTGGCAACAGATTTGATGTACGTGTTCCATTTCAGATCAGTAGTAAAGGTCAAACCCAGAAGCTTGTCAAAATATGGAGCCTCTACAAGACGAGAGCCGTCCATTTCAATTGATGCCAGATGGGATCAGAGCGTTGATGATGTAAAGATAGAAGCTTGGTTTTGGATGCATTAAAAGTGACCAGCCACCTCTTCCCCCAGTGTACCACGTGCTCAAGATCAGAGGAGAGAGAATCAGAGAGAACTTTGTCATTTACAGCCTTTGATGTGTAGCCATAGATGGTCGTGTCATCAGCATAGATGTCAACGAATTTTTTAAGTATGTGCTTTGGGAGATCATTGATGTAGATTAGGAAGAGAGTTGGGCCCAGGATGGACCCCTGGGGGACTCCAGCATTAATACTGTGAGCCTCTGATTTCTGCCCATCAACCACTACTCTTATGAACCTATCGGAGAGAAATGATTTAATAATTGAGAAAACATTTCCAGTTATACCGTAGCTGGAAATCTTGTGAAGTAGGCATTTATGCCATACCTTGTTGAAGGCCTTCGATATGTCAAAAGCAATTGTCCTGGAAAGAAACCTTCACTAATCCTATGTGATATAATCGTTAGCACATCTGCTGTAGATCTTGCAGAGCGGAAACCATATTGCATGTCACTAAGAAGGTTGTTTCTGTTGAGGTGGTTGACTACTTCTTTATTTAATATGGATTCTAACAACTTACTCATGACACGCAGGAGACTTATTGGTCTGTACTGAGAGGGAGATGACTTTTCACCTGAATTCTTAAATACAGACCATACTGAGGAGGTTTTCCATGGTGTTGGAAAGCACTTCTTAAGGCAACGCTTAAACAGTTTTGTAAGTATGGGGGCAAGTTCTGGTTGGAACTTCTTCAGCACTATAACTGGAATGCCATCAGGGCCAGTTGCTTTAATGGAATCAAGCTTGGTGACCTCACGCACAGATATTTGTATGTTGCATAGCGTGTTGTCTGTTATAGGAGGAAATACAGGGAGTTGATGGTCATTGTCGCATAGAGTAGAATTAGCTGCAAAGTTCTTGGCAAATAGTCTGGCCTTGTCTGATGCTGACGAGATGACCTCAGGTCCATTGATGATGGTTGGGATAGAACGCACGCTTCTGTTCAAGATCCTGTTTGCTATTAGCCAGAACTGGTGGGAACCAAGCCGCTGCTCAGCTACTTTGGATTTAACAGACTGAGCATATAGCTCTCTTGCATGTTTTATTACTCTTTTACAGTGGTTGCTGGCAGTCCTGAAAGCAGCTTTAGTCTCAGTACATCTATTACGTTGGTAGCTATGGAAAAAGTGATTTCTGTGCGCGATGGCAGCAGCACATTCAGGGGAGAACCATGGCTGGCTGGTAGGTTATTATCCGTACAATTAAATAAATAAATATTAAGCTCTTATTTCGAAAAAGATTTTCTTTGCAATCGAGCACTTTGTTGGAATTATTTCCCCCCCAAAACAGTAGACATATATATATATATATATATATATATATATATATATATATATATATATAGAGAGAGAGAGAGAGAGAGAGAGAGAGAGAGAGAGAGCTTTTTCAATATGACGCTTTCTTTATCAAGTTGCTAAATATATATGAACATATATTTATTTTATTTTGTCTTTAATTTCTTTCTATATATGTTATGCTGCACTGTCAAGTGTTGAGCTACCTATATCCCGTGTATATATAGAATTAACTATCAACACGACGGTTGTAAGTTCGATCTACGACTGGAGAAAGATTATGTCTAGCCGCACTGATGAGTTGTGATACAACCAAACAGTACCGTATGTGGATGACTATGTATATATTTATATATATGGAGACAGATATATATATATATATATATATATATATATATATATATATATATATATATAGAGAGAGAGAGAGAGAGAAAGAGAGACAGAGAGAGAGAGAGAGAAAGAGAGAGAGACATCAGACATGCAGACAGACAGACAGACAGACATGGATTTACCATTGTGCACGCGAATACGGGCGGTCACATGTCAGCCGGAATTGGTGGATGCTACGAAATAATCCCACCTCATCAGAGATACCACGAGGCAAAATTACTCAGTATCGTTGTGTCACACGCAGAACAGAATTGTTACTAAAACAAACTAAAATAGAAGTCCCTAAAATATCCTTCTCATCCATCGGTTACCTCATCCGGCGAAGTGCAAGTGCGGGGGTTTCCTCGGGGGAGCGGTTACTGGTATGCTATAGAAGTGTGGCAGCAAGATGGTTGAAGAGATGGGGTGAGAGAAGTGAAAACAAGGAGGAAACGAGAAACTGACAACTGTTAATCTCTCATTTTCTCCTTCTTTTCACTTTTCTCAACAAAGAAAGAAAGAATGAATGAGAAGAAGAAAGAGATAAAAAATAGATAAATAAAGAAAAATACAATATATATGTGTGTGTCTATCTATCCGTCTATTATATAAAAAGGACTTTGTGCGTGTAAATGTGTGTGCATGAGAAAGAGAAAGTTCCTCATAGACTCCTAAACGACTACGGCGATTTTATGAAATTTTACACAAATGTACTTTATGTGCCGGGCAGGTTTTGTATTAGAATGCGTTCAATAATACCGATAATCGATAATCGATAATCCGATGGAAGAAAGAAAAAGTCTAATTTTGACTAAAGTTAACGCCTTATACAGCCTAACATCACAAATGCATTAAAAAGGGTTTATTGTCGCACAAGCAGAAAAACCCGTCGTATAAAATTAAAAGTAGGTTCTTGGATATGACAAAGGCGCATACGGAATGAATGTTTCTATTTAGAACACAATTTAGTATATATATATATATATATATATATATATATATATATATATATGTATAAATTCGTATTCCTGTCTGTTTATTTGTTTATTTGTTCACAATTTAATTAATATATACCAAAGGTCCATTACTTTAATACTTCATTCATTCCTATATATATATATATATATATATATATATATATATATATATATATATATATATATATATATATATATAGTATTATTCTTGCAAAATAGACGATTAATAGATGCCCTCATTTGAATATTAAATTTAAATATTAAATTAAGGGAAATCGATTTATTATATAGCGGTGGTTAGTTATTGTTTATAGTGAGAGGATTGTTTTAAGTGTTCTATTTAAGTTTATTGTTTAATTTTGATTTATATTGAGAACATATTTAATTCAATTTACTTTTACCAACATCGATTTTTTTTATAAACCGGTTTCAGTTGAGTTTTTTGTTATTTCCCTTGGACGCTTTTTGTTTTTGTTTTCTTTTTCGGCGGATAATCAAACTAAACAAACTTTAAAGCATTATTTTTGGAATCGGTTCAAATAAAATAATTTCCGTGATTTCGCAATCCAGTGGATTTTTATTTTAAAATAAACAAACAATCCAATTCAACTACGATTCTTTATTTAAAACAAAAACAAAACAACACTTTCATTTACGTTTGTTTTGCCAGATTTTTTCTTCACATTTTTTTGACATCGTAACTGCTATTTTTTTTTCTTTCAATAACACAATAAGTCATAACTCATTTTTATAACATAAAAACGTTTATTTCGGTTAACACAAATTATACTTTGGTATTTTTGAAACTGAATTATTTACATTTTGTTTTCGTTGCAACAAATCGTAATAACAATCTTTCTAGACTGAGGGAGCATAAAAGAAATTCGCTTAAACTGGAATATAGTCATAAAAAGGTGCTCAATATCCGGAGAATAGCTTCTCTTCGTATCCCTTCTGCCGAAATATCTGGTGAAGAGTTGTCCAGTTCCACAATTTCAAGCATTATGTCGTTTGAAAATTTTCAAAACCAGCATTTCTTCAGACTTTATGAATAGGCACATTTTTGGCAATGGAGCATTTTTTGAAGAGAATGAAGGAAGGGGAAATCCATAGCTAGAAAGGCATGCGAGAGACATCTACCTTTGTTGTGGTTACGGAAAATCCCATTTAAATATTAATATATCGCCTAATTTTCGTATCCCTATTTAAGAGCAGAGTCATGACAAGTTGCTATAGGGAGCCCTAAGCCATTTAAAATAATTTTTTAAATATTTTTTAAATATATATCCCATTCGTTGGGTTCCTAAATTAGATCTTGTTATTTCTTTTTTTTACCTAATATTTAGATCTTGTTAATTCTTGTTATTTCTTGTTATTTCTTCTTTACCCAATATTTAATTTTTAAAATTTTTGTTTCGATATTATGGCCGTAACAGCCTTGCCAAAATGTTACGGTTAGTTTTAGTTTCGTATTTGTGGCAGGTAATATTTATAGATTATCGTTATATTTGTGCTCGGATTTAAGACACTTGTGGTTTCAAAGTTTAACTGAATACGAACGTAAATAAAATGCGTGTATTAAAGATATATATAAAAATCCTCGTGTAATATTACGGGTGAAGTATTCTAATCTGCTCCATTGCCACAGTGTACCTATTCATAAAGTTTGAAGAAATGCTGATTTTGAAAATTTTTAAACGACATAATGCTTGAAGTTGTCGAACTGGACATGGAAACAATTGAAACGTAAATTGAAATACACTTTTTGTTACCAACAACACCTTGTTTTGAAGTCTTGTTTTTGCTTACACAGTATATTAATGCTCAATTATAAAATTTGATAATTTTGTAGCTTACTCTTTAAGCCAACCATTTTTGGCTTAAAACTCATTGGTATATTAAAATTTACTGAATTTCACGAACTCAGTATAATTACACACACACACACACACACACACACACACATATATATATATATATATATATATATATATATATATATATATATATATATATAAGGTTTTACTCATTCCCATGTAACCTACATCTAAAGTTTCAAGTGTTTAACCCCAAAATTGGCTTAATAGTGACCGCGAAAGTACTTTTGAACTTTTACCCCTCAAATCAAATTAAAATGTATGATCCATGTACAAGTAATTTACATATAAAATTTCAAGTGTTTCGACCCAAAATTTGGGGGGGGGACTTTTGTATAGTTTTCAAAGGTTAAATCGTTGAACTTTGACACCTTGACAGCAAAATTTCTTGCCGAAAACCGATTAAAAAGATTTTCCCAAATCTTAATACCCCTTATGTCATATCTTGTGTCTCTAAACTGAAATTTGACAGAGTAGTCTGGTAGGGAAATGTACACACACAGACACACACAGAGGCAGACAATTTCACTTTGCTCGGGCCTATGTACTATCAATAACTTGCCTTATGCGCGAATACACTTTATGTAAAATTTCAAAACTTGTCTGTGTAATTTCGCAGAGACCGCAGAGGTAAATTTGTTTTACTTTGACCCGAATTTTGACCCCTTAACATTTATCGTGTTGGTTTCAAATCAAAATAAAATCTTTGATCAATGTCCAGGGTACGTGCATCTAAAACGTCAAGGATTTCGACCCAAAATTGTCGTAGAGATTTGGTAGGGTCTACAAAGATCAACTCTTTCAACTTTAACTTTTCGGAAGCGAATTTTTCGCCCCAAACCTGAATAAAACGCTTGTCGCATGTCTGAATACCCGTTATGTAAAATTTCAAAAGTTTAGACCAAAATTGGCTGAGTTGTTTTCTAGAGAAAGCAAATGTCAAATCTTTTCAACTTTGACCCCTTGGTAGCTCAAATTTTCGACCCAAACTGATTAAAAAGCTTGCTCTATATCTAAATAGACTTTATGTAAAATTTGAAATGTTTAGACCAAAAATTTAAATCGGTTTTTGGCTGAAAATTTGACTGGCACGGGATCAAAGTTCAAAAGATTTAACCTTTGCGGTCTCTAGCAAACTATTCAGACAATTGTGGGTATGAACCTGCGAAATTTTACATATAGGACTTTCAGACATGCCGCAAGATTTTTAATCAGTTTTTGGGCGAAAACTTGACAGCCAAAGTTAAAGTTGAACGAGTTGACGTTTGAACACTTGAAATTTTAGATGTGGGTTACCTGGACATGAGTCAAACTTTTTAATATATATCTACGTATGTACATAAAGTTATGAACAGTACATAGGGATCGAGCAAAGCCGGGCCGAACTGCTAGTATATATATATATTTAAATATGGTATATATCTCTCTCTTTCACACTCTCTCAATATATATATATATATATATATATATATATATATATATATATTATATATATATATTCCCCCAAACCTTTGGCCTTGAAGGGGGGGAAACTAAAACTTGATCTGAAATAACAGGAAGGGAAAACTTTATTCCAAATATTTCTCATACGAGGGGCGTGCAATAAGTAATGCCCCTGACCCACTTCCCATTGTCTGATCTAGCTGAAATTTTGGATGTGCTATGATTTATACCTCTACGGATTATGTGGCAAATTACAGTTCTGAACTAATTGTGGTTTCTGTTTTACAGGTTTTTGAACTGATTTAGGTGTGATATGGAGTCTGTTGAATGTCGAGCAGTGATCCGGTTTTTGTATTTGAAAGGACGCACACCACAGGAGACTTTTGATGAAATGAAAGAAACTTATGGTGATAATGCCCCATCATATGACCTTGTAAAACGCTGGCATCGTGAATTCAAACATGCCCGGAAGTCTGTGGAAACAACTGCCAGACCTGGTCGCCCCCCTCTGCCATTGATGAGGCATCTGTCCGTCAAGTTGAGGCTGCCATTTTGGAAGATCGGCGCATTACTATTCACCAAATAGCCCAAGATGTCAAGATTAGTACAGGGTCTGTGGAAACTATCATTCATGACTATTTGCATATGCATAAGGTGTCTGCCAGATGGATCCCCAGGTTGCTCACACCATTCCAGAAGCGAGAACGTGTCGAGTGCTCGAGGATGAATTTGGAGACGTGCCAAGAAGATGAATCAAAGTTTTTCAAAAAACTGATTACACAGGATGAAATCTGGGTCCATCACTATGATCCAGAGACACAAAGCGCAGTCAATGCAGTGGAAGCACTTTGACTCACCACCTCCATAAAAGGCAAGGGTGCAGCCCTCCGCTGGCAAGGTCCTGCTCACAGTTTCTGGGACCAGGACGAAGTAGTGATGACAGATTTCCTGGCAAAGGGTACCACAATGTGGTAGCCTATTATGCTTCACCTTTGAGGAAATTAAGGGAAGCTATCAAAATCAAGAGGCGGGGCAAGATCAGCAAAGGTACCCTCCTCCTGCAGGACAATGCTCCGGTCCACAACCCACATGTCACCATATCAGAAGTACGGGCGTGTGGTTATGAAATCCTCCTCCATCCTCCCTACTCTCCTGACTTTGCACCGTTTGACTTTCACCTCTTCCCAGCCATAAAGTTGTTTTTGAAAGGAAAGCGTTTCCCGGATGATGCAGCGTTGATTTCTGAAGTCACGTCGTGGTTGGAGGACCAACCAGGGGTGTTCTACAAAAACGGTCTCCAGAGCTGCATCAAACGATGGGAGAAATGCATAACTCTGGGTGGTTCCTATGTAGAGAAAGACTGTGCCAAGTTTCGTTGCTCTACTGGGAAGTGGGTCAGGGGCATTACTTATTACACGCCTCTCGTATATGATATCTCCCCTCTTTTGAAAATATGGTGTGATTATAAATATATCCAGTATCAAATAATATTTATGCACTGTGAAATTTACTTTATGTATGAAAACTAAAAAGGAAGAATATAACATATGAGAAATATTTGGAATCAAGTCTCCCTTGATGTTATTTCAGATCATTAAAAATCATAGCAGAAAGTTTTAGTCTCCTCTCCATCAAGGCCAAAAGTTTGGGGAAAATATATATATATATAATATATATATAATATATATATATATATATATATGTATATATATATTCAATATAAAATTGCCAATAATAGTGGAATCTCTGTATGTCTGTCCGTCTGTATGTATGTCTGCCCCCTCTCTCTCTCTCTCTCTCTCTCTCTCTCTCTTTATATATATATATATATATTATAATAATTATTTAATACCTACAGACACTAGTGTTTCATCCTTTTTGGAATTATCAGTGCAGGGTTTCACCATTAACACCAGTCGATAGATTCGAACCCGTTAACGAAGCCATCTCTGACTATAATAGCATGGAACAAATCTTTCTCTCGCTCTCTTTCGCTCTCTCTCACTCTCTCTCTCTCTTAATATATATATATATATATATATATATATATATATATATATATATATATATATATATATATAACCAAATTGAATATTGAAATACTTATATCTTTATTTCTATGGACTAAACTACAGCAAAATTCCTTTTTGAAAATCACAAAACTATTCAATGGTTAAAATTTTATAACGATTGGATAAAAAATACCCATATTTTCAAACCAATAAAATATGATCAAATTTGCATACATTTGTATTTATAGCCACCTTTAGTTTTGCTGCTCTGAGATGAATTTGGCTTAGTTTTTTTTTTAGTTTGATTTTCTCCCCTGTGGCCTGTGGTCCAATGAAGGCTCGTTGGCAAGCTAATGACTTCAACTCTGTAGTGGGGTATGTAATATTCACCCTTACGGTCGCATATTAAGAGAGCTATCCATCAGTTAGAACCTTTTGTTGGCACCTTTTTACAGCCATAAAATGTTTCAATTATAGCTATTTTTTTCGAGTTTTACATAGCAATTCCAAAATATCTGATATTTCCCCCCAAACCTCTGGCCTTGATGGAGGGAGACTAAAACTTGCTGCTATGGTTTCAAATTATCTGAAATAACAGCAAAGGGAGACTTGATTCCAAATATTTCTTATATGTTAAATCTCCCCTCTTTTGTTTTCGTACATCAAGTAAATTTCACAGTATATAAGGATTATTTGATACTGGAGATATTCATAATTGTACCCTATTTTTAAAAGAGTAGAAATATAACATATGAGAAATATTTGGAATCAAGTCTCCCCTTGCTGTTATATCAGATCACTGAAACCATATCAGCAGATTTTAGTTGCGAAATCTCAGATATTTTGTAACTCATATGCAAAACTAGGACCACAAATCACTATGGTTGAAACATTTTATGATTGTAAAAAAGTACCGAATATAAAAAAAATGTGATGGGTTATCCTTTAATGTTCGACGTCAAAGACAAAGTTCATACGGCCCACTACACAATTTAGGTCATTACCTTTTCAACGAGTCTTCACTTGTTTTATTCTGATCAACAGTCGCTGAGATTTCGAACTCATAAAATTGCCAAAAAAGTTCGTATATTTATATGTCTATATAAATGCATAGGTTTACGAAATATGTTAAGAAATATATTAGTAGAGGCTTAAAAACATGTTTATTGTACGAAAAAAAAACAAAGCAGAAATAGAGATGACAGTCCGCAGTTTCGAAGAAATATTTTCCTTCGCATCAGAGTTTATAAAGTATTTAATGAAACTACATATGAAATGGATAATATTAGCGTGGAAATGAAGTATAGAACAATGGAACAGATGGAATGGTTTTATGTTAGAGGTTGTTTCCATGGTTGTTGAGTACAAAATTCAGTGAATCCATGACGTTTGTGGAGTATATATATATATATATATATATATATATATATATATATATATATATATATATATATAGTGGAAATGGTAATTAATAAAAACTGAAAAAAGTGCTCAATACTGTTGTAGAACAAATATGCGTTTTATTTTTTATTACCATATCTTTCTGTTAAGTTACATTATTGTTTCAGCTACTCGGCCGTTTAGTCTGAGGAAGCTACAGACGGCCAAAAAAAAACGGCCGAGTAGCTGAAACAATAATGTAACTTAACAGAAAGATATGGTAATAAAAAATAAAACGTATATATATATATATATATATATATATATATATATATATATATGTGTGTGTGTGTGTGTGTGTGTGTGTGTGTGTGTATTCCTGTAGAACTATACTTTATTTCCTTATAATATATACCAATCCTTATTTAAGAAGCTCAATGTAATTACAGAGCAATATAATGAATGACAAAAGACTAGATTCCAAAGTTCATGATGTTAACCATCTTAAAACTTTTTTCTTTAATTCAGTTAACATTTATAATTCTTGATAGTTACTGTCTCGTAGCATAAAATCACAGACTTTATTATTATATCAATCAGTCAATTTATTTTGCCCTTAACTCATCAGAACAAATAGCAACAATCAATCCATTAAAATGAGATAAAGTGCGTTTTGGCATGATTAAAAATCCGGAAATTGGAAGCTGTAAATATTTATAATATGTTTACATTACGCCATTTTGAATTTAGAAATACAAAAAATATCTAATTATTATTTCTAAATTCAAAATGGCGTAGTGTAAGGAAACTATAAGCTTTTCTTCCATTTTTCGGATTTTTAATCATGTCCAAACGCACTTTATCCCCTTTTGATAGTGAGGGAGAGAAAGAAATAGGAAAAAAGAGAGATACGGAGATATGCATAAAAAGAGACAGAAATGGGGAACGAGAGAATGAGAGAAAAAATAGAGGAGGTAAACACAAAGAGAGATTCGTAAATAGAAGAGAAGAATTAGAGAAAACACTATAAAATCAAAGAGAGAGAGTAAGGGACAAAGAAAGAGAGAATAAAGATATGTAAAGGGAGATGGGTAGAGAGAAATAGATACGGGAACAGGTAGTGAGAGATTGAGAGAAAGAATTCCCCAGGGGTCGATCCTTGGACCAATATTATTCCTGATATTCATAAATGACTTCTCTGATAATATTGTGTCCGAGATGGGCATATTTGCTGATGATACAACGCTCTATAACATTCACAATGTATGAACGGATGTAGATAAATTTATAAAAATGGCATCCTCGTAAACATATAACTTACAAACTGTAGTGGAATGGGGCAGCAAATAGATGATAGCATTTATGTTATTTTATGTTATACCGGCCTTCCTTGATCAGAGGAATTTACACCGATTAGCACTATAAATAGCGCTAGTAATTACAACACCGGTGACTGTACTTCGACTGCCCAGCAGATATACACGCTTTCCTATCTTTGTACATTATTGTTAATACACTTGTTCCTTAACCGAACCTCGACTTGATTGTTCTTATTTTCACTGTTATTCCACGACACAACAGATTGGCGACAAGGAATCGAAACGATCATCACTGCAGAAAATCACCAAAAGTGATTGAAATAAAGATTCGTAAAATCTTTACGGCAGAACACCTTTGTCCTTTCAACAGATATTTGAATACGCAAGAATTAACAGCGAATTAATTACTACAATAGTAATTTGGCGACGGGAAAAAACTTGCTATCAAAATCTACAGCGAAAAACGCGAATGTTGTCAATTATTTAATAATTGAACACACTTACCAGGTGTTTTAGAAGGGGAAAAAGGTTAATTTTTTCTTCACCAGAAGCCATTTTTCCTACGGTAAGAATTTTCTTCTGCAAAGTTAAATGTCCAAAACCAACTAGCAAATACAATGTAAGCTTATCGTTATTTCGATAACATCTGGGATTTGAAAACAAAAAAAAAAAAAAACGCTGGACTTTGTAAAGAGAAAAAGAGACAGACCGTGAAAAATAATTATTCGCGTACATCATTTGTGCTTAGCAAACACGTAAAGAATCAAGTCATTTTTTGCAAAAGGGAAAAAAGGTAAAAAAAAACCCCTAAAAGTTTCCCATACGAATTCGTCGAATATTTAAAGCGACGGATTTTATTTTTGCTACGTAAAACGCGTGCAAATAAAAAAAATGTTAAACAAATGTTATTTCACTGGATTGTTTCTAGTAAGACTAGAAATATAGCGTTCAACAAATTAAGTTACAAAATGACTGCTAACTGTTGTTCTTCAAACAAAAGAATTGGGAAAGAAAACTTGGTTGATTTATTTTTTTTACTAAGGAATATTTAATACAAGCGTAAATTGTAAATTGAATTCGTAATGATGAATGCGAAATTCAAAGATTCACTGTTGGAATCGTTCCAATTCCAGGAAGAGCAAAATCTCGCGTTGCAAAAGCAGCAAATTCAACAAGTAGAAAGAGAAGAGATTTAAACAAGCATTTGTAGAAAATACTTCAAAAACAGAAACGCTTCGAGGAAATATTGATGAAAACACAGGAACACTGGAGGCGACACAGTTAACTAAAGCGGACGATAATCATAACGCATTTTCTCAAACAGCCGTGTGGGCCGCTATTGAAAATTTCAATTATAATCCAGAAGACGATGTCACTTTCGTCCAGTACTATAGACGATATGAGGATATTTTTATATCGGATTGTGGTACCTTGTCACACGCGAAAAAGTTAGGCTTTTGCTAAGGAAATTGGGAACATCCGAGCATACAAAGTTCGTGAATTTTATTCTCCCAAAAAAGACCAGTGAGTTGAGCTTCCAAGAAACAGTTACGCTACTTACAGAACAGTTTTCTGCAAAAACGTCTCTTTTCCAAAGGCGATATACAGGTATGAATGTTACTAGAAGAGAGGAAGACGACTACACTATTTATGCAAGTATAGTGAACAAGCATTGCGACGATTTTAAACTGGAGGAATTATCAGCAGATAATTTTAAATGTTTAATATTTGTACAAGGGCTGATCTTAAATAAAGACGCCGAAATCAGACGTCGAGTTTTAAATAAACTCGAAAACAAATCGGATTTAAAACTACAAAACTTAGCGGAAGACTGTGAACGGTTTATTACGTTGGAACAAGACAGTTGTGACATAGAGAAAAGCGGATTGTCGCATATTAAAAAGATCCATCAAAAGAAAATTCGATTTCAAAAGATAACCAGAGAAAGAAACAGGGAAATATCCAACTGGACCATATTGGAGGTGTGGAAATAAACATTGGTACAATGAGTGTCCCTAGAAATTCAAACAATGTGACAACTGCCACAAGAAAGGGCATGAAGCATCGCATTGTAGAAAAAATTTGGTAGAAAGACATCCATTAAACTTAGGAAAATTGAATCTGAGGAACAAAATATCCGGAAATATGTACAGGTAAAAATGTTTTAAAAGAAAGTAAGGCTACAGCTTAATAGTGGGTCTGACATTTCCATTACTAATATCCAGACATGGAAGAGGCTTGGAAGATCCAGTATGATTAAATCACATAAAACGGCGAGAAGCGTCAGTGGCGAAAAAATTACCTTCGAAGGAGAATTATTGACGAATATCTTTTTCCAGAACAGGACCTAAAAAGCGTCATGCGAAATCAAACAACCTCTTTGAAACTGATCTGTTCGAAAAGTTTAGACTATGGGATCTGCCTTTAAGCTCATTTTGCCAAAAGGTTGAGGATTCGAATGTGGAGGCAGAAAAACTTAAGAGGGAGTTAAAAGAAAAATTTTCAGGCGGTTTGGGAAGGTGTACAAAAGCGGTAGCAAAATTTGACGTAAAAGTAAATGAACAGTCATCACCGCAATGTTGCATCTCTGCGCCTGTTTTACAAGTATTTTAATGGAATGTGTTCTGATGAAGTTGTTGAACTTGTGCCTCTTGACGTACATATCCCTGACAAACCCGGTTAGCAACAAAATCACATCCCTTAATACTAGAAAACTTTCTACTCTAATAGTTTCTTCCATCGAACAGCTAGACTTTGGAATTACCTTCCTGCTATCTGCTTCCCTGACTGTACTGATATGCAGAAGTTTAAATGTTTCATAAACCAACATCTTGTAAATCTTTCCTAGGCATGGTCTCAAATAGTAGCCCGTTACGTCCAAGTGGCGATATGCTTTGTCAGGCGTGAATATGAGGAAGAAAAAAAAAAGTAGGAAGATAGAGAAAGATACGGAGATAGGCACACAGAGAGATGGAGAGAGAAAGAGAGAATAATAGAAAGACTGAGAAATATGGGACACGCATAGAGAAAAAAGAAATAGAGAGAATGAAAAAAAGACGAGAGAGGGAGTAAAGAGAAAGAATTATAGAGGGGAAATGCTGATAGAGATATGTAGAGAAAGAGAGATAGAGAAATACAGAGAGAGAAAGGGGGAGAGAACATCATAAAATCAAAAATGGAGAATAAGGGTAAAGAAGGGAAAAGGGAAGGGGAGAGAGAAAGAAAAATTGCGAAAAAAAAAAAAAAAAAAAGCTGAAAAGTCGATCCGCCCTCTTAATCCACGTCCGCAAGGAAAAAAAGTTGTCTCTCCTATCCGTAAGTGCTAAGGACAGAACAGGGGTTCAGGTGTTGATGTCGAGCTGGCTACCGACTTGTCACCCCATTTAGACCGGATTATATCCCGACAGAAGATCCGTGCGTCAATTAGGAAGAATCTGTCCAGCGAACAATAGAGATTAACAACAAAACCCACCGCCCATACCGAATGCAACCAGCTGTGGGGCCTAACTTGCGGCCCCAAAATACATGGTCGGATTAACTCATTTGCCTTAAAAGAACTGCAAGGGATTATCATTACACAAACACAGCACACAAGGGTCGCTTGAGTCATTGACTTGACTGAACGTAAAACACATCCCCGATTCCGTATTTTTTTCTTTTATTTCTATGATTGTTTTAGAGACCTGAGGCAACTAAAAACTGCTCCAAAGTTCGAATTGGCTAAGATAATAAATTTAATTAGAAAAATAACGCTTGATTCGAACTCTGATGAACGGATCTTACGCGTAAAGTCATAAACCAATGACGGTATAATCACTTTGACACACCGCCCCCCCCGTTAGATCACCGGTTAAGCAATGTTTAGCTTGGTCAGTAATAAAATGGGAGACCATTTGGAAATTTCTGCTGATGTATTGGTTTTTCAAGTTTGATTTTATAAGATTGGTTTTATACGGTTATACCATGAAACAATTTTACCATATAAAACAATTTTACCATATAAAACAATTTTACCATATAAAACAATTTTACTGTATAAAACAAGTTTAAAACAATTTTACCGTATAAAACAATTTTACCATATAAAACCAATTTTGCCGTATAAAACAATTTTGCCGTATAAAACAATTTTACCATATAAAACCAATTTTGCCATATAAAACAATTTTTCCGTATAAAACAATTTTACCGTATAAAACAATTTTACCATATAAAACGATTTTACCATATAAAATAATTTTATCATATAAAAAAATTTTATCATATAAAACAATTTTACCATATAAAACAATTTTATCGTATAAAACAATTTTGCCGTATAAAACAATTTTACCGTATAAAACAATTTTACCATATAAAACAATTTTACCGTATTAAACAATTTTGCCGTATAAAACAATTTTACTGTATAAAACAATTTTACCATATAAAACGATTTTACCATATAAAACAATTTTACCATATAAAACAATTTATCGTATAAAACAATTTTACCGTATAAAACAATTTTACCATATAAAACCAATTTTACCGTATAAAACAATTTTACCATATAAAACCAATTTTACCGTATAAAACAATTTTACCGTATAAAACAATTTTACCATATAAAACCAATTTTGCTGTATAAAACAATTTTACCGTATAAAACAATTTTATTGTATAAAACAATTTTTCCGTATAAAACCAATTTTGCCGTATAAAACAATTTTATCATATAAAACAATTTTACCGTATAAAACAATTTTACCATATAAAACCAATTTTGCCGTATAAAACAATTTTCCGTATAAAACAATTTTACCGTATAAAACAATTTTACCATATAAAACCAATTTTACCATATAAAACAATTTTACTGTATAAAACAATTTTACCATATAAAATAATTTTAACGTATAAAACAATTTTACCATATAAAACAATTTTACCGTATAAAACAATTTTACCATATAAAACAATTTTGCCGTATAAAACAATTTTACCATATAAAACGATTTTACCATATAAAACCAATTTTGCCGTATAAAACAATTTTACCGTATAAAACAATTTTACCATATAAAACGATTTTACCATATAAAACCAATTTTGCCGTATAAAACAATTTTACTGTATAAAACAATTTTACCATATAAAACAATTTTGCCATATAAAACAATTTTGCCGTATAAAACAATTTTACCATATAAAACGATTTTACCATATAAAACCAATTTTGCCGTATAAAACAATTTTACCGTATAAAACAATTTTACCATATAAAACGATTTTACCATATAAAACCAATTTTGCCGTATAAAACAATTTTACTGTATAAAACAATTTTACCATATAAAACAATTTTGCCATATAAAACAATTTTACCGTATAAAACAATTTTATCGTATAAAACAATTTTACCATATAAAACGATTTTACCATATAAAACGATTTTACCATATAAAATAATTTTTCCATATAAAACAATTTTATCGTATAAAACAATTTTACCGTATAAAACAATTTTACCATATAAAACCAATTTTACCATATAAAACCAATTTTGCCGTATAAAAAAATTTTACTGTATAAAACAATTTTACCATATAAAACGATTTTACCGTATAAAACAATCTTACCGTATAAAACAATTTTACCGTATAAAACCAATTTTGCCGTATAAAACAATTTTACCGTATTAAACAATTTTGCCGTATAAAACAATTTTACTGTATCAAACAATTTTACCATATAAAACGATTTTACCATATAAAACAATTTTACCATATAAAACAATTTATCGTATAAAACAATTTTACCGTATAAAACAATTTTACCATATAAAACAATTTATCGTATAAAACAATTTTACCGTATAAAACAATTTTACCATATAAAACCAATTTTACCGTATAAAACAATTTTACCATATAAAACCAATTTTACCGTATAAAACAATTTTACCGTATAAAACAATTTTACCATATAAAACCAATTTTGCTGTATAAAACAATTTTACCGTATAAAACAATTTTATTGTATAAAACAATTTTTCCGTATAAAACCAATTTTGCCGTATAAAACCAATTTTGCCGTATAAAACAATTTTATCATATAAAACAATTTTACCGTATAAAACAATTTTACCATATAAAACCAATTTTGCCGTATAAAACAATTTTCCGTATAAAACAATTTTACCGTATAAAACAATTTTACCATATAAAACCAATTTTACCATATAAAACAATTTTACTGTATAAAACAATTTTACCATATAAAATAATTTTAACGTATAAAACAATTTTACCATATAAAACAATTTTACCGTATAAAACAATTTTACCATATAAAACAATTTTGCCGTATAAAACAATTTTACCATATAAAACGATTTTACCATATAAAACCAATTTTGCCGTATAAAACAATTTTACCGTATAAAACAATTTTACCATATAAAACGATTTTACCATATAAAACCAATTTTGCCGTATAAAACAATTTTACTGTATAAAACAATTTTACCATATAAAACAATTTTGCCATATAAAACAATTTTACCGTATAAAACAATTTTATCGTATAAAACAATTTTACCATATAAAACGATTTTACCATATAAAACGATTTTACCATATAAAATAATTTTTCCATATAAAACAATTTTATCGTATAAAACAATTTTACCGTATAAAACAATTTTACCATATAAAACCAATTTTACCATATAAAACCAATTTTGCCGTATAAAAAAATTTTACTGTATAAAACAATTTTACCATATAAAACGATTTTACCGTATAAAACAATCTTACCGTATAAAACAATTTTACCGTATAAAACCAATTTTGCCGTATAAAACAATTTTACCGTATTAAACAATTTTGCCGTATAAAACAATTTTACTGTATCAAACAATTTTACCATATAAAACGATTTTACCATATAAAACAATTTTACCATATAAAACAATTTATCGTATAAAACAATTTTACCGTATAAAACAATTTTACCATATAAAACCAATTTTACCGTATAAAACAATTTTACCATATAAAACCAATTTTACCGTATAAAACAATTTTACCGTATAAAACAATTTTACCATATAAAACCAATTTTGCTCTATAAAACAATTTTACCGTATAAAACAATTTTATTGTATAAAACAATTTTACCGTATAAAACCAATTTTGCCGTAAAAAACCAATTTTTCCGTATAAAACAATTTTATCATATAAAACAATTTTACCGTATAAAACAATTTTACCATATAAAACCAATTTTGCCGTATAAAACAATTTTCCGTATAAAACAATTTTACCATATAAAACCAACTTTACCATATAAAACAATTTTACCGTATAAAACAATTTTATCGTATAAAACAATTTTACCATATAAAACAATTTTACCATATAAAATAATTTTAACGTATAAAACAATTTTACCATATAAAACAATTTTACCGTATAAAAAAAATTTACCATATAAAACAATTTTGCCGTTTAAAACAATTTTACCATATAAAACGATTTAACCATATAAAACCAATTTTGCCGTATAAAACAATTTTACCGTATAAAACAATTTTACCATATAAAACGATTTTACCATATAAAACCAATTTTGCCGTATAAAACAATTTTACTGTATAAAACAATTTTACCATATAAAACAATTTTGCCATATAAAAAAATTTTACCGTATAAAACAATTTTATCGTATAAAACAATTTTACCATATAAAACGATTTTACCATATAAAACGATTTTACCATATAAAATAATTTTACTGTATAAAAATATTTTACCATATAAAACAATTTTACCGTATAAAACAATTTTACCATATAAAACAATTTTACCGTATAAAACAATTTTACCATATAAACCAATTTTGCCGTATAAAACAATTTTACCATATAAAACAATTTTCTCGTATAAAACAATTTTACCGTATAAAACAATTTTACCATATAAAACCAATTTTGCTGTATAAAACAATTTTACCATATAAAACCAATTTTGCTGTATAAAACAATTTTACCGTAGCAAACAATTTTATCGTATAAAACAATTTTACCGTATAAAACCAATTTTGCCGTATAAAACCAATTTTGGCCGTATAAAACAATTTTATCATATAAAACAATTTTACCGTATAAAACAATTTTACCATATAAAACCATTTTGCCGTATAAAACAATTTTACCGTATAAAACAATTTTACCGTATAAAACAATTTTACCATATAAAACCAATTTTGCCGTATAAAACAATTTTACCGTATAAAACAATTTTACCATATAAAACAATTTTACCATATAAAACGATTTGACCATATAAAACCAATTTTGCCGTATAAAACAATTTTACTGTATAAAACAGTTGTACCATATAAAACGATTTTACCATATAAAACCAATTTTGCCGTATAAAACAATTTTACTGTATAAAACAATTTTATTGTATAAAACAATTTTACCATATAAAACAATTTTACTGTATAAAACAATTTTAGCATATAAAACAATTTTACCATATAAACCAATTTTACCGTATAAAACAATTTTACCATATAAAACAATTTTACCGTATAAAACAATTTTACCATATAAAACAATTTTATCGTATAAAACAATTTTACCGTATAAAACAATTTTACCATATAAAACCAATTTTGCCGTATAAAACAATTTTACCGTATAAAACAATTTCACCATATAAAACAATTTTACCATATAAAACCAATTTTGCCGTATAAAACAATTTTACCGTATAAAACAATTTTACCATATAAAACAATTTTACCATATAAAACGATTTTACCATATAAACGATTTGACCATATAAAACCAATTTTGCCGTATAAAACAATTTTGCCGTATAAAACAATTTTACCGTATAAAACAGTTTTACCATATAAAACAATTTTACCGTATGAAACCAATTTTACCATATAAAACCAATTTTGCCGTATAAAACAATTTTACCATATAAAACAATTTTTCCATATAAAACAATTTTACCATGTAAAACAATTTTACCATATAAAACAATTTTACCGTATA
The DNA here is from genome assembly GCF_053919585.1 of Euprymna scolopes. Classification (NCBI taxonomy): domain Eukaryota; kingdom Metazoa; phylum Mollusca; class Cephalopoda; order Sepiida; family Sepiolidae; genus Euprymna; species Euprymna scolopes. Next base: position 3,115,255 of record NC_136517.1, on the reverse strand, counting down.
AAACAATTTTACCATATAAAACCTATTTTGCCGTATAAAACAATTTTACTGTAAAAACAATTTTACCATATAAAACAATTGTACCGTATAAAACAATTTTACCATATAAAACAATTTTACCATATAAAACAATTTTACCGTATAAAACAATTTTACCATATAAAACCAATTTTGCCATATAAAACAATTTTACCGTATAAAACGATTTTACCATATAAAACCAATTTTGCCGTATAAAACAATTTTACTGTATAAAACAATTTTACCATATAAAACCAATTTTGCCGTATAAAACAATTTTACCGTATAAAACAATTTTACCATATAAAACAATTTTACCATATAAAACAATTTTACCATATAAAACAATTTTACCATATAAAACAATTTTACCGTATAAAACAATTTTACCGTATAAAATAATTTCACCATATAAAACGATTTTACCATATAAAACAATTTTACCATATAAAACAATTTTACTATATAAAACAATTTTATCGTATAAAACAATTTTACCGTATAAAACAATTTTACCATATAAAACCAATTTTGCCATATAAAACAATTTTGCCGTATAAAACAATTTTATCGTATAAAACAATTTTACCGTATAAAACCAATTTTGCTGTATAAAACAATTTTACCATATAAAACAATTTTATCGTATAAAACAATTTTACCATATAAAACCAATTTTGCCGTATAAAACAATTTTACCGTATATTAACAATTTTACCGTATAAAACAATTTTACCATATAAAACAATTTTGCCGTATAAAACAATTTTACCGTATAAAACAATTTTACCATATAAAACCAATTTTGCCGTATATCGACCCTTTATATTTCATTTTGTATACGATTTTTTTTTAGTTTCAACTGTTTTTTAATTGTTATTTTGCATCCTTTTATACCTCCGGAGAATTTAAAAACGGCACATTTTTAGGTAATTGTTTATAGCAAAAAGAGTTTCGGCATTATTTTTAAACAAGTCATTTGTGTTAATGTTTTATTTTGAGTTATTAACTAGGTACGGGCAAAAATGGCCGAATAAAGATAGGGGGGGACCAATTTTTGAAAGCCGATTTGTCATAATTTTTTGTGGGTTTCCGACTACTTTTTCATTGTATTTGAAAGATTAAAGATTAAAGATTAAACTTTATTTTAAAAAAGGAAAAAATATTTGTACACGTGAAAAAAAAAAAAAGTTATGAAACATGTTTTCATGACGAGCTAACAAATTCAGCTAACTTTTGAAGTTAAATAAAAGAAAATATTAGTTTTCTGGGTATATTTCAAAGATAATTAGTAAAGTCTTAAGATACTGAATTAAATAAACAAAACACCTTGTCTGTACAAAAAATAGCTTAATTAGTCCCCCAAAAGCGAGCAATTCTGGTATTCACCCAAACTCAACAAACGGGAGTTTTGTAAACACTACGAATATGGGAGCCCAAATTACAGCTAATCGACACGCTGTTTCAAAATGAAGTCATGATATTAAAAGGAGGTAGGGGTGTCAGTTTTTTTTCCCAGACGTGTATTCTTATCCTGAACATTTGTATCATTTTTATCATTTAATGTAATTATTTTTCTATGTTCCTGTTTTTAATTTTTTTAATTATTGCTCAAGATTATATAAAAATTATGTTACGCCAAAAGTTTCACATTCATGCAACAATGAAATTATTAAAATCTTGCATATAAAAATTATGCGAAATCTTTAATTAAAAAAGATGTAGAAATATTTTTTCTATTATAATATTTTGTGTTAAAATATTAAATAATGCTTAATTAGTAATATTAGTAGTTTGAGGAATTAACTTTCTTCAAGTTATATCAAATTCATTAATAAGGACTTTTAGGTCTTTTTTTCTGTAATGTTCCTATAAAAATTACATATATTTTTAAAAATTGTTATAATTTACGATGCTTTATTTTAATAAAAAAAAAGCAAAAATAAATTCCTTTAATTTTTTTTATTACTGAAAACCATAACTTTAAGGGTATTTTTTTGTGTAAACAAAATAATAAATTTCAACTAAGATTTAAATAAAGATAATGAGTTCATTATATTTCGTGATCATTATTTTATAAATACTGAACATTTCATTAAAATTAGTTAATTTCCTGATTTTTTGGTGAATTTTTAAGTAAAGGGAGGGGTCAAAATGTTTATACATTTTGAGCATCGACATTTCTTTTGTTCGTACCTAGTCTAAAAAAGAATACGGCGGTCATCGTGGACCCAGGCTGTTGCTTGTTGTGGATACAGAATCACACGGACTAATATACAGATATATTTAAAAATGTTTTTAAAAAGAGACAGTGGCAGAACACATTAGAGAGTTGGGCTATTGCGTACACGTGAAGAAGGGAGAGAGAGAGAGCAAGAAAGACGGATAGACTTTTCACTACATATAGTTAAAATGTATGAGTTGCTACCTACTAGACATAGCGACATAAATACACTTTTAATTTTTGAAGTTTCGCCAGCTAGGAAACAAAAAATCTTCAGTCGGAAAACGTGTGGTGTCAACTCTCATATGGACGTTATTTTCATACGCACATGGAAGAAAATAAAAATAAAAATAGACAGATAACTCCTCTCGCTATACCCAAAACATATTGCATACACACCCGCCTTACCGATTGGAGATTGATCTCTAAATACGTGTTTCCTGCTTAAAGTATCGATAGACAAGAATACAGAAATTCCCGCCCGGAAGTCACGTGGTTTCACAATAATAGCCCGGGATCAATTTTTCCCCTTAAAAGTGTCACTAAAACTGTTCCAATCAAACATAGCTTTCGTTATCTAAACAGTAATTTACTTGTCTGTACATCCAGTGTCACAAAAACACCATCATCGCAAACGTTAATTAGTGAGAAAGGAATTACCTTCCTTTATAGTCTCCCCTTGTCAGTTAATATCATTAAAACCATTTTCGTCACCAAAATTTTCAAAAAAAAAAAAAAAAAAAAAAGACATGGCTGCCTGTTTACGGTTTCAAATCTGCTATTTTATTTTATAATTAAAAAAAAAGGTCCTGTTGAGAGAAGACTGTAAGTTTATTTTATTATAATTTCTTTTTAAAATTAAAAACATGTGCAAATGAATTGACATCTGTTCCTTTATAAAAAAATATTGAGAAAAAAAAAGAACAAAAACAAAACGATGTGTTGTGTTGAATTTTCATTGAAAAACATGTAATTTTTTTAAAATCAATTCTTTTTAGCTTTAAAAGGCCAAAAAGAATTTGCTAAAAAATTGTTTTAAATTTCGATGTTATTTTTTTTATTTTTATTTTTATTCATTTTATTTTTAATGTGTTTAAAAAAAATTGAACTACCGTGGAATTCCCACAGATTCTCCTAGTGTAAAATTGAATGAACAATTTATTGTTTTCTTCAGTAAAAACAATATTTAATAAATATTAGTTGTTTGCTGTATGCTGCATAAACATAAAACTGTACAATAACAGGGGCAGATAACTCAACGGGTATCTCCAGAAAAATGCGTAAAGGTAGATAACCATTTTCTAGTAAAAATACAACGAATTATCTGCCCTTGCACATATAATTTTTAAAACTCTTTTTTTTTTTTTTAACTCAAATAATATATATTGCCACTTGTAACACAAGTCTTACTATTTGAAACTGTGTTTAACAGGGGACTGTGGGGATTTCACTAACAATACGTTGGTTCACATCACATTTTAACTTCTGTGGATTAGTGCAGACAGGGAAGCAAGAAACAGGGAGGGGGGATTTCAAAGTTCAGTAATCCGAGGAAAGAAACTATTAGTGTAGAAAGCTTTTCATCATTTACGGACCTCAACAGCGAATGGGTGGGATTTTGCTTGTGATTGTCGGGTTAGTCGGAGGTGTGTACGTGTAGGGGGGGCACACGAGCTATCAGTTCATCAGAGCACATTCCATTATGTGTGTATTATTAATAAGAATAATAATAAGAAATAATAAATAATATATAAATTTCAAAAGGTAAAATGTTCACATGACAATAAATTAAAAATAAACGAAAGCAGAGAAAAAAAGCCTAACGGTTAGAAAAAACAGTTTAGAAAAGTTGCTTAAAGCTCAGCCGTAGCCTTAGATGTGGGCACAGACGAGGCTCGGTGTCCGATATGGTGTTAGCGGATGACTGACAAAAAGATATGCGTAACCAGCCGGATAAGTTGATTACATTCGACACCCCAGGCGTTGCTCTTTATCCTGTAGACCTTGCTCGACCCAAATGCCTTTGTCTTTAAAACTCAATAAAGGAGTATTAGAGTTGGAATTCGAAACTTGTTCTGTATGTACACGCTACAGTTGGTCCAAAAATTGAATTTACGGCTTTTTTTTTCTTGCGAGTATCTAAAAACTAAAGTAAAGGTGCAAATGGCGTTGCGTATAAAAATGAAACACTTAACGAGATTTGCATAGAAAAGATTCATCTTTATTTTTTTTTCTTTCAGTTTTCTTTCTTTTTTAAATTTGTTTTTCTTTCTTTTTTAAATTTGTTTTTCTTTCTTTTTTAATTCTTTTTTCTTTATTTTTCTAATTCTTTTTTCTTTATTTTTCTAATTCTTTTTTCTTTATTTTTTAATTCTTTTTTTTTATTTTTTAATTCTTTTTTCTTTATTTTTCTAATTCTTTTTTCTTTATTTTTCTAATTCTTTTTTCTTTCTTTTTCATTCTTTTTTCTTTATTTTTTAATTCTTTTTTTTTTTTCAAATCCCTTTTTCTTTATTTTTTTATTCTTTGGTTATTTTTGGTTGCTCATTATCTCATTCGCCATTTTTATATACACTCAACGATTTTTGATCCACAGACTTTAGTATATAGGGTATTTAGACACGTGAAAAACTTTTTAATCAGTTATCATTCGGAAAAAAGGATACTAACGTGTCAGAATTGAAAAATTAGCACTTGGGAATCATCTAATTCTTATCTGTTTATGAACTGTTCCATGACGTGTCAAAACACCCTTAAAGGTCGTGGCAAGCTAGTCTAATGTTTATCGTATTTGATTCATTGGCTTTAGGTTTTTGTTTCGATCTCAGTTCAGTAAGCTTAAACATTTATTATTAAATGTCGAGACGTCCGTAGTGATCTAATTATTATAACACCATGATCTGCGCATGCGCATGCGTGACCTACTTCCATTCCAACTTTAAAATGCTCATCAATAAGAACCATTTTTTTTAAAGGGGCTTACATAATTATTACTATAATAATATTTTTTTGAATACTTACAGACACTAGTGTTTCATCTTTTCGGGAATTATCTACAGACTCGAAATATACAGAGTATGGAGATTTGTGAAAATCTATGGAATCCGTTTTCGGTCAGAAATTTGGCTGTTAAGAGGTAAAAGTTCAACGAGTTGACCTTTGAGAAATCTACCAAACTCCTCCGACAATTTTGGGTCTAAACACTTAAAAATTTAGATATAAGTTCATCGGACATGGATCTAACTTAATAACTTGATTTGAGCCAAAAACAATAAATTTTAAGGGGTTATAATAGGGGTAAAAGTTTTTAAAATTGACCGCTTTTTTTAATCTTTTTTTTTTTTTTTTGCTCCAGACACCCGGCCAACGCCGGGCTGAAATGCTAGTACATATATATATATATATAAAAGTGAAAATGACTCTGTGTGTGTCTGTGTACATTTCTCTACCAAATAACCCTGTCAATTTTCGGTCTACAGACTCGAAATTTGACATAAGGGGTATTGAGATTTGGGAAAGTCTTTTTGGTCAGGTTTTGGGCAGAAATTTTGCTGTCAAGTGGTCAAAGTTCAACGATTGACCTTTGAGAACTCTATCAAACTCCTCCGACAATTTTGGGTTTAAACACTTGAAATTTTAGATATAGATTATTTGGACATGGATGTAACTTTATAGTTTGGTTGGAGCCGAAAACAGTAAATGTTAAAGGGTCAAAATTGGGGTCAAAGTTTTAAAAAAAATTGACGTCTTTTGTCTCTACCAACTTTTCTCTATGGTAGTTAAGGAAGACTATTATATAGAAAGGCATTACAGTACATATTCACACTTTTTAATATATATACAGGCACATAAAGTTATGAACAGTGCATAGGACCCAAGCAAAGCCGGGCGGAACTGCTAGTATATATAAAAGAAAAGATAGGGAGATAATGATTTAAGTTACATTCGAACTTCATTACATTTGTCAATAAGGATGAGACAATTACAATCATTCCTTTTTTCCCCCTGGGCGTGGCAGCAGGACTCGGCGTCGACCCATAAATCCAAAGGCACCCAGGCTTGGCCTCAGAAGGAGTGCTACGACTTTGTACCCTCTTCTAACTGGCCCCTCCTCTCCCGATCTGAACCCGTTGGACTACTTCGTTTGATCATACGTCGAGAGCATCACCAAGATAACTTCCCGCAACATCGAAGCCAGCCTGATCACCGCTATCCGGCGAGTATTCACCGAGCTCACGCCAGTGCTGGTGGAAAAAGCATGGTCCCAGTGCCGGACCCGTATCGAGGCGGTGATTGAGGCTGAAGGCGGCTACATTGAATATATGTCAGCTCTACTACATAATCAAGTTACCTGCATTGATTTTTTTCAATAAAAGTTTTAAATTAAAGCTGTATTGTTGTTTTGTTTTGGGGAACTTGTTCGTTCCATTCTGTATATAACATAATATTTATTCACATGAACCGACAATGTTTAACAGCATTGTCAACGATTAAAACTAAGAAATGATAAGAGAATTAACGGTTTCAACAACGCGTAGCGATTATGCCTGTCGAATTAGCTTTTCCCCACTTTGTCAATTTTAGAAGGGGAAATGGAAATACAATAATGGACAAAGAAAACGAAACTGAGGGAGAGAGAAAGAGAGAGATAGAGAGAGAGAAAGATAGAGAGAGGAGTGGGTAGAGTTGAATAGAGGGTATAGAGAGATAGGTCTGAACAAAACAAAGGAATAAAAAAGGGAGAGAACAAAGAGGATTGATGGGCGGAGTAAATTTTAAAAAAGTGGGAGGGGGTCAAAGATGGCGTGGTCATCTGAAGTGAACAAAGAGTTCAACAACATGGACGATGTGTGAATGCCTGAATCCGCGAGGACGCGTCGATTTTCATCACTCACGAGTCTCGTTACAGATGGTTGGAATTTCACCTTTGTTTCTCACCATTTTTTTTATCGAATATTTCGTTTCCTTCTTCCTTCTTGTTATTTCTTTGTCATCAAAATGTTTCTCCCTATTTCCCCTCTATTACACACATAAACACACACACACACGCACACATGTATATATATATATATATATATATATATATATATATATATATATATATATATATATATACATAACTCGTTTCATATCGTTGAGCACTTTCAGTTGAATTAAGTGGGTCAATTTACCTCTTATGCACAGACCATCATATAATTATTACATCACTCTGACTGAAGTAAAAACATTTAAAAATAAAATGTTTAAATCCAACGTTACTTCACGCGGTTAATGGTATCTGAATGGATACAGTCTTTGCTAATCAAGCCAGAGATGGCTTGTGTTCCGGGTTCGAATCTATCGACTGGTGTTAATCGTGACGCCCTGCATTGAAGATTCCCGAAAGGTTTAAACACGCTTACATAGTTTTATTCCTGCATGATATCTATATATACTTTTTATTCAAAAGCAATCAACATTCAACAGGTCATCTCATTTGCATATAACATGAAAGAAAATCTGTTTGAATAATTAGTTTTTAATGGAAATTAGTCATAGAATTGTTTAAAGTATTCTATTTGGAAATATGATATAAAGTTGATTTATTTACTTTATTTTTCATTTAATTTACGTTTAATTTTTAAAAATTATTATTATAACCAATATCAGATGCGTTTAAAAACGGAAGTAAGTTTTCATTTAGCCCATGAGTTATTTCCCTTTAAGCTATGAAATTTTATTTCCCAATTTGAATTTCATAGACGACGTAACAATGCTTTCAAAAACCACAACTATCATTCAACTTTCAGGAAAATCGAAAATGTATACATATATATATATATATATATATATATATATATATATATATATATATATATATATATATATATATATATATAGTAATTTATAAAATATATATGGCGATTAAGCTACACTGAATATTCTGCGTTTCATCCAACTATAGGATTCGTCAGGCTTATGCGCGAATTCTGTCGTTGCTTCTTGTTTTTATACATGTTGAGGATTACTAGTTGGCCAATCAGCTTTCTAGTATCCACCGCGCCCCTTCCTACCAGCCAATGGGCATGCATTTTATCAAACAAAGGATCTGTTTTAGAGCTAGGTTAGTGGTTTTAGGTGGCCGTTCTCCTTTTTTCTTTTTTTTTATATATACATATAAATATACCCATGTGTACACAATAATGCACATATATATATATATATATATATATATATATATATACACACACATATGCGTGTGATCGTTTATGTATATTCCTGTTTATTTAATTTATTTATTTGTTTGTTTTCTATTGTTAGTGTTAGTTTTAAAGCTATTTTGTATCGCTATCCTAGAGTAAGTTTTATTTTGTGAACACAGTTGTTTGCTATTTCCCGCCTACAGTTTAATAGATTTTGAGGTTCTTTAAAGTACAGGATAGAAAATTTTTCATGGAGGCATAATTTACATGGGTCGTCTAAATGTCTGCATGTGGTAGCTTGTCTCATTATTTTCCATTCGACTACCGACGAATGTCCGCTTTCTTTGAGTTCCCAGTATTTATTCGCTAGTGTTGTTTTTATACGGTGTTTTTTATTTTTGAATGTGCTTTTGTGGTCATAGTATCGGGTTTTGAAATCTAAGGAAGTCACGCCTATGTAATATTTCTTGTTATTCGGGTTTTCTTTTGCAAATATTGTTGCTTGATAAACTACGCTTTTTGTTAGACATTTGTTTTGGACTGGGCAAAGTGTGCGGTGTCTACAATTGCATTTATCTTGTTCGTTATTAGTATTTTTATTTATGGTATGGTTGTACTTGTCCGGGGTTGGTTTGTTATTATTATTATTATTATTATTATTATTATTATTATTATTATTATTATTGTTATTATTATTATTGTTGTTGTTGTTATTATTATTATTATTATTATTATTATTATTATTATTTCTGCTAGTGTTGTTTTTATTTCTGTCCTGGTGTCTACTTTTTTTATTGTTTATTTTGTTGTTGTTTACATTGTTTTCATTTAGTATTTTGTTATTATGTGCCTTAATTATCATTTCTAAATTTTCGCAACAACTGTAAGATAACTTCAAGGTATTTTTATTGAAGATTTTGTGTAAGGGGTTGGTTGCGGGAAAGTGTTTTTCAATAAGATCTAAAATTTTCTTGCCAAGTTTTGTTTTTAACATTTGATTGTATGGGGCCGTATACCAAATTATAGTTCTTTTTCTTCTGTTTTTAATTTTATTATAGTTGTTGGTGTTTTGTTGTTTATATTTGATATATTCATTCTATATACCCTCACAAGCATATTCGATACTACGGATATCGGCCTATATAGAGATGACGGACTAGCTATAATAAAAAACTCCAACAAAGTCAAGGGAGAAAACTTTAAGAAAATCATACACAAAGAAATGAAAAAATTAGGCATAAAAGCGGACATATCAGCTAACATAAAAATAACAAACTTCCTGGACGTCACGTTAAACTTAGATAAAAACACATATGAACCATACTTAAAAGATAACGCTACTCCAATTTACGTAAACCCTAAGTCCAACCACCCACCATCAATTATAAAACATATTCCTAACTCGATCGTAAGTAAACTCAGTAATAACTCAAGCGATGAAAATGCATTTAACAGGTCATCCAATATTTACGAAACAGCCCTAAAAAATAGTGGATACAAAAATATCGATATCAAATATAAACAACAAAACACCAACAACTATAATAAAATTAAAAACAGAAGAAAAAGAACTATAATTTGGTATACGGCCCCATACAATCAAATGTTAAAAACAAAACTTGGCAAGAAAATTTTAGATCTTATTGAAAAACACTTTCCCGCAACCAACCCCTTACACAAAATCTTCAATAAAAATACCTTGAAGTTATCTTACAGTTGTTGCGAAAATTTAGAGATGATAATTAAGGCACATAATAACAAAATACTAAATGAAAACAATGTAAACAACAACAAAATAAACAATAAAAAAAGTAGACACCAGGACAGAAATAAAAACAACACTAGCAGAAATAATAATAATAATAATAATAATAATAATAATAATAATAATAATAATAATAATAACAACAACAACAATAATAATAATAACAATAATAATAATAATAATAATAATAATAATAATAATCATAATAATAATAATAATAATAATAATAACAAACCAACCCCGGACAAGTACAACCATACCATAAATAAAAATACTAATAACGAACAAGATAAATGCAATTGTAGACACCGCACACTTTGCCCAGTCCAAAACAAATGTCTAACAAAAAGCGTAGTTTATCAAGCAACAATATTTGCAAAAGAAAACCCGAATAACAAGAAATATTACATAGGCGTGACTTCCTTAGATTTCAAAACCCGATACTATGACCACAAAAGCACATTCAAAAATAAAAAACACCGTATAAAAACAACACTAGCGAATAAATACTGGGAACTCAAAGAAAGCGGACATTCGCCGGTAGTCGAATGGAAAATAATGAGACAAGCTACCACATGCAGACATTTAGACGACCCATGTAAATTATGCCTCCATGAAAAATTTTCTATCCTGTACTTTAAAGAACCTCAAAATCTATTAAACTGTAGGCGGGAAATAGCAAACAACTGTGTTCACAAAATAAAACTTACTCTAGGATAGCGATACAAAATAGCTTTAAAACTAACACTAACAATAGAAAACAAACAAATAAATAAATTAAATAAACAGGAATATACATAAACGATCACACGCATATGTGTGTGTATATATATATATATATATGTGCATTATTGTGTACACATGGGTATATTTATATGTATATATAAAAAAAAAGAAAAAAAGGAGAACGGCCACCTAAAACCACTAACCTAGCTCTAAAACAGATCCTTTGTTTGATAAAATGCATGCCCATTGGCTGGTAGGAAGGGGCGCGGTGGATACTAGAAAGCTGATTGGCCAACTAGTAATCCTCAACATGTATAAAACAAGAAGCAACGACAGAATTCGCGCATAAGCCTGACGAATCCTATAGTTGGATGAAACGCAGAATATTCAGTGTAGCTTAATCGCCATATATATTTTATAAATTACTAACTAGCTCTACCTACGTATTGAGCACTTTTGAAGTAAATACTTAAAGTTTACGCATAAATCTATACTTTCGTATAGTAAATTTATGTGAATAAATGAAATAGTTATATATATATAATATATATATATATATATATTTATATAAATATATATATATAAATATATATATATATATATTTATATATATATATATTTATATAAATATATTTATATAAATATATATATATATATATTTATATAAATATAGAAGCTGTACACATGGGCACACGTGTACACGCATATGTATTTTAGTACAAACGTGCGAATTTACACACGAGTAAACACAGACGCATACACACACAAACGCGTACACGCATATAGAGGTCTCATAACGAACAAAAATATCAGTATTTTTCTTTTTCTTTCTTTCTTTTTCTTTTTTTTTTTAAATATATTACATATGACCTTAAATCAAACACAAAGAAACCATCGGTCGTTCTGCCTGTCGAGACAAGGTTGAAACTTTATTCTCTCTCTCTCTCTCTCTCTCTTTTCCTCCTACGCTCTCCTTCTCTCTCTCATTTCTCTCTTCTTCTTCTTCTTCTTCTTCTTCTCCAGATTAATTCGTTTGGCTTGCTTCGTCTTTGTATGTTCCATTTCATTTAGGTTTATTTAAAGTCGAAACCTATTTCACATTCACCTTGCTGGACTGTTTCATAACATATTAACCTTTTTAAGTTATTGGATTCAAAACCCAGGATCAATTGAAAATGAAGCTTCGCTCTGTATTTGTCGGTTTTATGGCTTTTGGGTTTATTTTATTCCGAAACAACACTTACATTTCAAACGATTTATGCGTGCGCTTTTTCGTTTTACTGTTTATTCGTTTTACAGTATTCATTCATTCATTCGTTCATTCATTCAAATAGTGTCCTGCCTGGTACGGGAATTGACGACTATGGCTCTCCATCTCTCTACATCTCTCTCTCTCTTTCTCTCTCTCAATGCATTCATGAATTCATTGTTGCTCATCATTTTTATGCTGCTCTGGTGTTCAGACTGTTAACACATGTTTCTTGCTGTCTTTCCCGACAAACTAATCTGTTATATTCCATTTTTTCTGAAAACATGGTCCTTGAATATCGTCTGTCTTTTTCGTACAGTTCTAGTTAGAGACTTCGGTCTTTTACAGTATATATAGTTAAAGCCAACGAGACAATAATCATTGAAAACACGCCATAAGATCGAGTACTGAAATGACTCTTTGTGTACTTGACAGACTAGAAAATCAACTTCGTGGTCGAAGATCTCTGCTGGTCTTTACAAACCTTTTCTTAGAGAAGATAAATTGTCCATCTTTCGCTACTCCATCGTCATTTCCAAAGAAGGTACTCGATTAAAATCCAATTTTTAGTTTCTACTCGGGCGATATTCACAGCAAGAACACATTTAGCAACCTTTCCGTGATTTACTCCCTCCTTCCTCGGCGGAATGATGTGGCACAAGGGTCGAAAAGTAGGGTTTGAAGAACCAGTGTTCTATAGGTGGGGGTTCTCTGGTCCACAACAATGCTTGGACAGCCCTGTCGGCATTCTCTAGTAAGGTCGCCTCAGGCGATTAACAATAAACTCAGTTCTAAAAGTATGAGAAAGAAAATCCTGGATAAAACAGGTCGAAAGCCGAACCCATTTTTTTTATATTGATACATATTTATCCTTATACATTGTTTTATTGAAATCGATACATTGTTCGAAGATTTTCGTATAAAACATTTATTCTACAATACCAAATACCAATCCTTCAATTTGAAAATTTCATAAAACCGAATAATATTAAAAGATATTTCATTAAAAAATTAAAATCAATTGTTTTATGAGACGTTTGGTGCAAGACGTGATTTTAAAATTCCGATTTCTTTAGATATTTTTCTTTTCATTTTGGTCTGGTGGTATTAACCCATAGGTATCAACCTCTCATAGAGAAAGAAAAGGATACGTTCGGTGTTATTGACGGCTGTTACCAGTCTGAAGCGATGTGTTTGGTTTCTTTGCAGAGTGAATTTTAAATACGAGTTTGGTCACATATTTGTAAAGATTTTTTTTGTAAGGTTAATTTGAAAATTTTAGAAAACCAAATGTTATAAAATATTTTATGAAAAAATAATTCCTTTTTTTAATCTTTCGGAGGGTTGTATACTAAACGTGTATATTGCTAAGGAAATTATTTGAAATTCAAAATAGCTTAAACTTTAGCATTTATTTTTTTGAACACTTTCGTAATAAAAAATAAACTCCCAAACAAATCAAATTATTGCACATATTTAAAGCAATTATAATATATATATATATATATATATATATATATATATATATATATATATATATATATATATATATATATATATATATATATACGACAGGTTGCTGAAAAAGTTCGTGAGAAGAATCAGGATTTGTATGTGGTGTTCGTCGACCTCAGAGAGGCATTTGATACAGTGAACCGCGCTGCCTGGTGGAAGGTTTTGAGGAAATCAGGAAACCGATGAATTTGTGTGAGGTTATTAGCTCTTTCAATGATGGGATGAAGGCCGAGGTGGTTTCGAATGGTGAAACATCGAATTTCCTTCCTGTAACAAACGGCACAAAACAAAGTTTTTTTTCGCTTTCTACTTTTACATTTGCAAATGTGGAAAATGGCGTTAAACTTCAATTCCGAACAAGTGAAGTCCTTTCTAACCATTAACGATTCAAAGTTACAATTCGGACAAGGATAAGCATTATCTGCTGTTTGTTTGCGATGCAGCTCTGGTGGCAACTTGTTTTGAAAAAGCTCAACGCGTGATGGAAAGGCTCTCTGTTGCTTGCAAAACATTCGGTCTGACCATCAGCATCTAAAAATCGGAGGTTGTTCACCAGTCTGCACCTACGCCTACGCCCACGCCCAGACAAGTACGAGGCGTGAAACAGAACTCACCTACACACATGTTCCCTAAGGTATCAATAGCTGTTGGCGGAACTGACCTCAAGTATGTGGAAAGTATTAACTACCTTGGTAGTAAAGTTAATTCAAGTAGAACTTTGGATAAGGAAATTGTCCATATAATTGCAAAAGTGTCTAGCGCATTTGGCTAACCACGTCACGATCTTTGGAATGACAGGGGTATTCGTCTTGAGATCCAAATCCAAGTGTACACAACTGTCGTCCTCAATACCTTTCTGTATGAATCGGAGTTCTGGACACTGTATCGTAGACAGATTCAGTAGCTGGACGTCTTTCACAAGGGATATCTCCGTGCAATCTGTGGATTAACCCTGAAAGACAGAAGATCCAATGCTGATCTTCTAATGGTGTGTAACAGTGATGAAAATCAGAGCTTCCTCATAAAAGGCACATGTAACAATGGGTAATGTTGTACGGATGCAAGGTAATAGAATTCCAAAGATTCTCAAGTACAGTAAGCTTGAAGGTGGTCAACGGAATATTGGCCGACCATTGCTCAGGTTTAAGGATATACTGAAATACTTAATAATAATAATAATAATAATAATAATAATAATAATAATAATAATAATAATATATAATAATAATAATATATAATAATAATATATAATGATAATAATAATAATAATGATAATAATGATAATAATAATAATAATAATGATAATAATGATAATAATAATAATGATAATAATAATAATGATAATAATAATAAAAATAATAATGATGATGATGATAATAATAATAATAATAATAATGATAATAATAATAATGATGATGATGATGATGATGATGATGATAATAGTAATAATAATGATGATAATGATAATAATAATAATAACAACAACAACAATAATAATAATAATAATAATAATAATAATATATAATCTTGCAGCTACAAACATTGCACATACTGATTTTGAGAATACTGTCTACAGAGGAGTGCAATTTGCACTGGAATCAAGAACTTTTCTGCATCCAGAATCGTCAAGCTGCGAGAAACAAGATAAAAAAAAAATAGAGCTTCAGAGCGTTTCAGAGCAACGCGCACTCTTCGCCCATAATCGTGCGGTTTTCATTCCATTTCATTAGCGAGTCTTAAATGTCATTCTAGATTCAAACACAAGGTTGATTAAATGGTCGTCGGAACCTCAAACGTCGAAATCCACGGGAGAGTCCATTGTATATATATATATATATATATATATATATATATATATATATATATATATATATATATATATATATATATATATATATATATCTTAAGCTTCCCTCTTTGGGTAGAGCACTATCGTAAATAATCTCACCCGCTACTTAATTGGCTGAAAAATGCGAAGCTCGTTGTTTGTTTACAAACAGGCGATTTGAGCACTATAAAAGTGGTGTCGGGTGTCCATTTAAATAGACATTCCGACGAGTTATTTACAGGCGTCGCCTTCATGGTCGAGTGGGAGAACTGTCAACACGACGGTTCTAGGTTCAATCCTTGGCTAGGGAACGATGCTAGTCTAGCGGCACTGATGAGTTGTGATACAACGAAACAGTACTGTATGTCAATGACTACAAATATATAGATATATAAAGCTGAACGTCTGTGTGTGTGTCTGTGTGTGTGTGTGTCTGGTCACGAATAGGCTCCTATATGGTTAACTATTTTAAAAAAACTGATTACATATAGATAGAAGATGTATCGAGGATCAGGAATGGGTATGTTTGATCTGGCAGAAAGGTGGTTCATAAAAATTGTGTTCGCGCCTGGCCCCCAAAGTATGGAAATAAAAAATGAAAAAAACAAAAACAAAACGTTTACAAGGGTTTTTGATATAGATGTACATAAGAATACTTCGATAAGTATGTTTCAACTTAGATAGGGATGGTATAATAAAATTGCGGGGTCTGCATTCGCGCGTGTACTTCATGGAAATATGGCACAAACTTTAACAAAGACTTTTCATATCTATTTGCGTAAGTATACTTTGATTATTATGTTTCAGTTTGAAGAAATATGGTATGATAAAATTATTGTGTGTTCGTTCGCGCCTGACCTCCATAGAATGTAAATATATCACAAAGTTTAACTAGGTTTTTTAAAAGGGGTGAGGGTCCACAATAACACCTTGACTTTAATCTTTATTCACGTTGGCTTTTATTTATTTTTTTGTGTTGAATCATATTTTGTCGAATAAATTCACCTCATAAATTCACGTTCTTATTAAAGTGAAAGCAAAAAAAAAAAAAAAAAAAAAAAAAATTCGGAACTTTAGACAAATCTCGACACAAATTTTGCATAACTCTTTTCTCCTTCTCCACTTGCACGTGGCACTCTTTCGAAAATAGATAAATAATAAAAAATAAGAACGTTACTTGTTATCGCGTCCAAAGAAGGAAAAAAATCCTGCTCACGTGATTACGTGTCTTTTTAAAAACATTTACATAACCTTTTTATTTTTATTTATATATCTGTTTAAGCTTTTTTTTGTCAGTGTACTAGAAGGAATTCAGTTGATTACAACCCTTTCTGTGTGTTCTTTACATCGCAATAGTACAATCCTGAATCTGACGGCGCAATACTACACCGTTCAATACTGTAAAACTGAAACGAAGCTGTTCTGCTTGAAGAGGGCGCCATTTTCTTCTTATTCATATTTATATCCATTCTTTGCTTTAAAAAAACTAAAGTAATTTCGTTTTTACTATTTTAATATCCCATTTTGATGTTTCGGATTATTTTACTAAAGTAAGTAAAGCTTCACTATTTTTCAAAACTGTTTTTGTTTCTTTGTTTTTCAATATTTCGTCGATATTATTTAGTAAGAGTGTTTAGCAGAAAAGCCAACAAACGACTATCCGAAAAATAAATATACAAGAAATAAATGTTACCATAGTTAATAAAAGTTCAGTTCATGTTTTTTTTTTGTTTTGAAAGAGTTTTTAATGCTCTTTATGTGAAATAATTTCTGCGAACCGAAAGTAAAACGAAATTTGAGGCGATAACTACTTAAATGAATTTTTATATAAACTACACATGCCATAGTCGAATATTCCTCAAGCACAAAATAACGGAAAACATTAAAATATGTTTATAAATATTCCTTACGTTGACGGAACACTCTTAAATTGTTAACACAGAATGCTCAGGTGCCCTTCCTTCAAATTGCAAACGGGGCTCTCCATTTCAAAGTCGCTGCCATTTTGATTTTTTTAAACCGGTTCGTGAATTAAAAAAAAAATATTACAAACTACTTAAAAATACAAACCAAGTAACTTTTATTGACTATGGTAACATTTGTTTCTTGTATACTTATATTATTATATATATAACATTTTATATTATTATATATATAACATTTTCTCTTTGTAGGAAGCATCATTTTGCTGGTCACTCTTGGCTACGAATGGAAACAAAGTTGATATAAAAAATATATTTTCGTG
>NC_136517.1:3005000-3092500 GCF_053919585.1 Euprymna scolopes | reverse complement strand
GAACTCAGACGAGCACTTGCCATGAAAATAAAAATAAAGGATTTCAACGTCTCTTCTATTGAAAAGAGGTTGCAGGGAAAAGAAAAGGATACAAAGTATATTTTGAACTCTGTCAATGCAGGATACAGTTTCTAGCAGCTGCTGCCCAGATGTGGCAACAGTACTCCATGCTTGGACGTACTTGACTCTTATGCAGGTAGAGAATTGCATCAGCAGTGAGATATCTACTGGAGCGGTAGAATGATCCCATCATTTTTCCAGTGCCGTGAACAACATTGGAAAAATGGTTTTGCAAGCAAGCATCAAAATTGATAAGAATCCAATATGGCGGTTACCGCCATATTGGACATTGCGTAGTCTTTATCATTTCAAGTTGGTAAAAATAAAGAATTATGCAATACCATTCTTATGGCTTGTGAATTCCATTCTGAAACTAGTTTTTTGGATATTGGGTGTATGTTTTATTAAATTTATGGTAAAATGAAAGGTGAAATGCCTAAACTAAATACTATAAACCACATTTCATACATTGGTTATGCTAGTCACATATATCTGCACGAAATGCTTAAAATACTTTATCTTATTTAAATGTTTATGTTTTTACTTTTGGACAGATTGCGATAAAACTTGACAGCATTATTACAGGATTAAGGAGTTTCAAAATATGGTTTAAACTGCTGCGGTATATATATTTTTTTAATTATGTAAATGTTTCTAGTTCTCTGCGGACCCGTGGTGCAATGGTTAGAGTCCTTGGAAAAAATCAATTGTAAAAGTGATATTCTCTTGAAGGTTGAAGGTTCAATTCTCAGTGTGGGCAACCGACAAATACAATTTCAAATTAATTAGGACCCTAATCCAGTCATGGCTGACGATGCGAGAGCATGCTGCCTCCTTGAACTAAATAAAGAGGTTCGTTCAAAATTCAGTCCAATTTCCCGAGCTCGACAGAAACATCCCCGAGTTCGACACCTAAAAAAAGTCGAAGGTTATATCGACCGAAATGTTCTAAAAATAACAAACAAAATGAGAACAATAGTCCGAAGAATCTAAATAATTTTTCTGTATCTAAACAGTAATGTAATTTAAGTATTTACGAGTTGGAATACCGATTCCTCGACGAGTTCAAAATAATGAATCACACTTGGAACTTTTTAACTCTTCATATTTTGTTGATAATTTTTGAAGTTTTTAAGGAATTATCAAAATACTTTTTCTTTTTCCTATAAATATTTATAACGTCTTCACTATTCAACTGATTAAATAAAATTAAATTAATATAGAGACCCTGGTCTTTTAATTTGATGTTTTTATTTGAAAGTATGAAGTGTTTAAATAAATTTAGTCTAAGTATTATTATAAGGCATACGTTCTATAAGAAATTAAAAATATAGCTAAATCTGTTGTTGGAGATTTTATCATTTAAATGTTTATAGTGGTTTTATTCTTTAACAAATTCTTATGAAACTTGACAATATGGCTGTTGAGACTATGTTTTTTAATACGGTATCATTACGAATATAAACGTCACTTCCGATCAATGAAGTTTCAGACTGTCCGGAATGTTAAGCTTTAAGTAATGTTTTTGAAAGAAAATAATTTAAAATGGAAATTATTTTCATCGTGAATTTCATTATTTCATCTGATAGTCAAACCGTCTGTTGGTCAAAACGTCTAAATACCAGGTAACACGACATTTTGTTTTCTATCAGTTTGTGGTGTTTCGTTTCATATCTAAAAATGCTGTCATGTTTTTTTGAAATATGTCAAACTAAAAGAAATCCAATGTCATTTGCTTTGTCCTAAAATATCGAATTTATTGCTGAACTGTCAGCAGATGTAGACTAATATTATTTAGTTATCACTCAGAAATACACGCACAATCAATAGAATATATTGATATGCTTTCGGTGTGTAATTCATTTCTATCTACTATATAAAAGGAATATTGGGTGTGTGTCTGTCTGTCTGTGAGTTCGCTCCTTATGGATTTGAAAACGGCTGGGCCGTTAATTATGAAATTCACCACGGAAGTACTTGATGTGCATGGCAGTGTTCTTACGTATGCTTTGAGTAGGAATGTCTTCGATAAGTATCAACATTCGATGATCAAAATAATCCGATGAAAGAATAGACTGGCAATTTGGATCAAAGTCAACATCTTACGCAGTTCTCCAAGTGCATTTAAGAAGTTTTATTACCACGCAAGCAGAAAGTCCCGACATATAAAATCAATAGTAGGTTCTTTGATGTGACAGGGGCGCGTTTGAAATGAATTTTTCTGTTTAGAGCACAGTTCAAGCACGAAACTTGACTTTTTCATTTTAAACTTAAAGTCATTACATATAATTATATATAAAAATAATTTTATAAAATCGATATTAGGTTCTCTACAGTGCAATGTAGGTTACAATATGTTGTGAACTAAGTCACTGCAATGAATATGGGAAGCTTCCTACTGATGCACCGCGATGCTAGATCAGGCAATCAACTGCATTGAAAAACAGACGATTTCATCGATATTGATGACAATAAAAATATAGAAACAGGAAATAATCGTTGATCATCAGTCCATCCCAGACAACAATGTCTCTTCCTGCTTATATATATATATATATATATATATATATATATATATATATATATATATATATATATATATGTCGAGCAATGACTCCGTTTAGTTTAAAAAACAATGGACACCTGTGGAAGGGTAGTTGCACGTGTAATTGTAGGGTACTGCTTGGGTTCAGTGACAAGGAGAGGTCCATAAAAACTGGAAACTATGCCAATATAAGTGGAGAGCACATGCGGCACCTGGAATTCCCAAATGGCTACTCATATATATATATATATATATATATATATATATATATATATATATGTATGTGTGTGTGCATATATATATACTAGCATGGGTGCCCGGCGTTGCCCGGATATGAGGTGTATGCTGAGCAAAAAAAAAAAGCGGTCAATTTTTTAAACTTTGACCTTCATTATGACCCCTTAAAATTTATTGTTTTTGGGCTCAAATTGAGTTATTAAGTTAGATCCGTGGCCAAATAACCTATATCTAAAATTTAAAGTGTTTAGACACAAAATTGTCGGAGGAGTTTGGTAGAGTTCTCAAAGGTCAAATCGTTGAACTTTGACCCCTTAACAGCTAAATTTCTGGCCGAAAACCGATCACGTAGATTGTCCCAAATCTCAGTACTCTGTATATCAAATTTCGAGTCTGTAGATTGAAAATTAACAGAGTTATTGCGAAGGAAAATGTACACAGGCACACAGACACGTTCGCTTTTATATATATATATATATATATATATATATATATATATATATATATAACTTTTTTGATGATTGTTATTTATTGACAAAGGTTTGCCATCTCTCCTTTAAGTGTAATTACGTCCGTGTGCTCGTGGATGACTCTTTAATCCAGCTTTAATCTTACATGAAAGTTCACAAATGTGGCATAAAATCGTTCCTTCTTGTAAAGGTGATCGCATAGTAATATTGTGAATCCTTGAATGCCGTTTCAGGCCACGTTTAGATTTGCAGATTAGACCACACGTATGACAACTTAGCGTTGCCAGGGGTGCTGTAGAAGCCTCTTCATAAGACTGTTGTCCCTGTCTTTCATTGTCTGTTTTCATATGATTAACAAAACCAGCTTTTGACAAAAAGTATCTGACACATACAGTGCATTTCAGTTTCGGTTGCAATTTCTTTGACATTATATTACCGTCCTGCTTTCTTGAAACGCGTTTTAAGACAGCAAGATCTACACGCTGCTCTTCAAAAATCTTACAACTTTCTCTGGTGGATCGTTCGCTCGGGCTTCTCGGTTATGTACATCCATATAAAGCATTGTTAAGTTGTTTTTCAGGGAATCCTTAAACCTTTTCCTTTGCTTATGTTGTGCTCTTTTACCTTCATCTATCTCGCCATAAAACAGTTGTGTAGCAAGTCTTTTGTCCTCCATCGTAACCGAGTTTCCAGTCCAGCGCATCTGATTTTGAATTATTTTCATTTCAATACTATTACTGCTTGATCGCTCAAGAACCACAGTGTCAAGTGTTAAAGTCCTCCAGTTAATATTAAGTATTCTCCGAATACAAATTTGGTGAAACCATTCTAATAATTTGAGATGCCTTCTATATGTTGTCCAGGTCTCTGACCAATATAGCAATTAGTGATAATGCATGCATCGTAAACACTTAGCTTTGTTTTTGATGAAATTCCCTGATAAGACCGTACACGTTTCTCCAATTTGCCAAAAGCAGGAAGCTCATTGAAATCGGTAAAATCGCCCATTTTTCAATCAAATCGATTGCTTGCCTGCCCTAGTTGTGGACCCCTCGCGATGCACCGGGACGAAATTTCACACGCCTTCCCATAGTGACTTAGTCCACTATACATTGTAGTTTACATTGCACTGTAGAGAACCTAAGGTTGGTTTTATAAAATAATTTTTATATAATGGCTTGAATTAAAGTTTAAAATTCAAAAGTCAAGTATCATGGTTCAATTATGTTCCAAACAGAAACATTCATTTCGAACGTGCCCCTGTCATATCAAAGAACCTATTGTCAATTTTATATGACACTTTTTATGTTACGCGGTATAAGGCGTTAACTTTAGTCAAAATTGTCACATTCTTTCTTTAATAGAATTTTGCGATTATCTATTATCAATACTTATCGAAGACATTCCTATACAAAAAAGTATCCATGAACTCTGGCGGCGCATAAAGTACTTTTGGATAAAATTCAAAAAGATAAGCCGTTTAGAAATCTACTAGCAGTTCAGCCCAGCTTTGTCCGGGCCTATATACTGTTCATAACTTTACGTGCATATGTATATATATATATATATATATATATATATATATATATATATATATATATATATATTAAAAAGTTTGACTCATATCCACGTAACCTACATTTAAAATTTCAAGTGTTTAGACCCAAAATTATCGGAGGAGTTTGGTAGAGTCTGCAAAGTTAAACTCTCTCAACTTTGACTTCTTTGCAGCTAATTTTGCGCCCCAAAACTGATAAAAAAGCTTGCTGCATGTCTGAATACCTTTTATGGAAAATTTCAAATGTATGGAACCAAAATTAGCTTAATAGTTTGCTAGAGATCACAAAGGTAAAATCTTTTGAACTTTGACCCTTTGGCAGCCAAATGTTCGGCCAAAAATCGATTAAAAAGCTTGGCCTATGCTTTAATACACTTTATTTAAAATTTCTAATATTTAGAGAAAAATTGGCTGAGTAATTTGGTAGAGACCGCAAAGGTCAAACTTTTAAAGACTTTGATCCAAATTGTGGGCCCTTAAGATTTATTGTTTTTGGCTCAAATCAAATTAAAACGTTTGATGCATGTCCAAGTAACCTACATCTAAAATTTCAAGTGTTTAGACCCTGAATTTGCGGAGGAGTTTGATAGAGATTTCAAAGGTCAAATCGTGGAATTATGACCCCTTGACAGCAAGATTTTTCGCCGAAAACCGATTAAAAAGATTTTCCCAAAGGTGAAAGTACAAATTCTTTATCTATGACAGCTTTTAACTTTTCATTTGATTGCATTCATGTTATATAGAAAATTAATCACCCACTATTATTTTACAATTTTAAAAATTCCTTCCGTTTTTAAAGCTGATGAACGGTATAGACTTTGACTTTTTTCCGAGGAGAGGATCAAATTTTACACTTTACTTAAAAAAAAAAAAATGTTTATTTGCAACCGAAGACGTTTGTTTTTTTTTTTTTTTTTTTTTTTTTTTGTTAATCAGATGCCTTTGGTGGCAAATAAACTTTCTTATGTCACGAGTGACTTTTGGTTTCTTGCAACCAATTTCTCTGAAACATTAGCATGTTCAATGTAGCGACTATGTAATATTTGTCTAGATAAAGAAAAATATCATATATATATATATATATATATATATATATATATATATATATATATATATATATATATAACTACTTCAACTACTTCATTTACTCACATAAAATTAATATACGAAAGTATAGATTTATGCGTAAACTTTAAGTATTTACTTCAAAAGTGCTCAATACGTAGGTAGAGCTAGTTAGTAATTTATAAAATATATATGGCGATTAAGCTACACTGAATATTCGGCGTTTCATCCACTATATATATATATATATATATATATATATATATATATATATATATATACATATATATATATATATATATATATATATACTAGCAAAAGTACCCGTCGTCGACTGGGTTCAAAATCAACCTACAGAAAATGGACTCTGATTTATTAAAGTATTATAGGTTATGAAAAGGAAGGGTTGTAAAGAGATAGCTTCGAATTTGGGGGTATCAAAACCAAAGCAAAATATGATGAAAGTAAAAATAAAATAGATAAACCCCATAATTTATTATACCATAACTGTTCACACTGAAACACTTATCACAATATTCTGTGGATCTATATTAAAAAACCCTGTTAAACTTTGTGACATATTTCCATTCTATGGAGGTCAGGCGCGAACGAACACGCCATAATTTTATTATACCATATTTCTTCAAACTGAAACATAATTATAAAAGTATACTTAAGCAGATAGATATGAAAAGTCTTTATTAAATTTTGTGTCTATTTCCATTCTATGGAGGCCAGACGCGAACGCAGACCCCACAATTTTATTATACCATCTCTATTTAAGTTAAAACATACTTATCAAAGTATTCTTATGTACATCTATGTAAGAAAAACTTGTAAACGTTTTATTTTAATTTTTAAATATTTTATTTCCATACTTTGTGGACCAGACGCGAACGCAGACCCCACAATTTTTATGAACCACTGTTCTGCAGGATCAAACATATCCATTCCTGTGTCTCGATACATCTTCTATCATTATATATAATCAGTTTTTTAAAATAGTCAACCATATAAGAGCCTATTCGTGCCCACACACACGCACACACACATTCAGCTTTATATATATATATATATATATATATATATATATATATATATATATATATATATATAAATATATAAATATAAAACATATTTTATACAAATATTGTTGGACTACAAATTTATATTTACAGAAATGTTTCGGTCAAATCTATCAGAAACTAGACCTTAAACAAATATTATATATCTAACATTTTTGACTCGACAAAAGAACTTAATGATCGATAAATATGATTGAATATGATTGTTCATTTGATTTTAATTGAATAAAAGTTGATGAAATAAAAAGAGTTGTATTCGATTCTTTCATTATTTTTATTCAAATCTGAAGTAAAAAAAAAAATCAATTATGTTGAATTGAGTTGACGTGTTAGCTGAAGTTAAGTTGATGACTTCGCCCCCCGATAAGTATAGAAAAGTCAACAGTTGTATTTTATGAAGACACAGTTGAGGGTTAAGTCGACACGTTTAACTTGAATCATAAAATATTTTATGCAATGACGACATTTACGTAATTGCTTATTGGATGGAGTTTTCTCCATTTAAACCTTTCTCTTCTTTGTTCTGGATTTTATTTATTTTTTTGCTTTTATATTTTTCACATTTCCTTTCTCATTTTTTCTTTGTTTATTCAAATTGTCACATCTATCTATCTATCTATCTATCTATCTATTAGGTTGACAGGAAGGCTCTTCCGGAATTTTTGGTCCCCCGACAAAAGGAGGGTGGACCTGTAAATTCACCCTTGTCTGTTCGTCTCTCCGCACTTTTTTCAATAACTGCACCTTGGAATTTTTGGAAATTTTGCACAAACATTAAACATGATATGAGTACAAAAGTAACAACGAATTCTTCGGGAAAACTCCGGTTGTGCCCTTGGGGCACCTTTCGGGTTGAAATGGTTAAAATTGACACTTTTGTGCTTATTGAAAAAAAAAATGGTACCTTGCATTTTTATAAAACTTCCTGAAAAGTTGTAACTAACTGATTTCTATATAATTTTGTTTGTCTATACTTCGCGATAACTACTGGGTGTGCTCCAGGGGCCCTTTTAGGGTTAATAAAAACACTCATTTTTGGGACTATTTTACCATATTTGTCCAAAATTTTCTCTGTATGTCTATTTAGCAGTTTAGCATGGTGCTGAACTCAAATTTAAATATGTTAAGCCCTTGCGGACGTTTGGGGCTAAATGGGGTGTGTGCAACTGATGGATTTAGTCATTTCTTTTTTACATGGTGCAGAACTCAAATTTACATATGTTATGGCCTAAAACTGCGCCGTTTGTTCATTTTCACCAGGATTTTACGTTCCCTGGGGTCTTTTGGGAGTAATGAGGGGTGGTGAACTTTTACATTTTTTATGGCACTCAAAGGGGACCATGCAGGCTTTATTTGTTAATTTTGATTTTAAATGCTGTATTTTCAAATAAGTTTTCGTTATAATATCTTTACTTTATATATCATTTTAAAGATCGTTTTTCGCTTTATCTAATCGTTTAGATTAAAATCGTTTTGAAACAATTATCTCCTCTTTTCACTAGATTGAATACAAAATGGAAAAAAAGCAAATTCGCAGAATTTTTTATTTCAATTCAAGCTAGGCTGAAAAGTAGCTAAAACAGCTCGCGATATTAACGAAGCGTCTGGCTCTGGAATCACTATTAACGCACAGCACAATGGTGGCTTAAGAAATTTCGTGGCGGCGACGAGAGTCCTGAAGATGATGAACGTAGTTGTCAGCCATCGGATATTGCAACGATCAATTAAGAATATAGTCGAAGCTAATCCATGCAGAACTGTTCAAGAATTTGCTTCTGAATCAAACATAACGTATACGACGATTTCCAACCACTTGAGAGAGATTGGAAAGAAAAAAAAAACTCGATAAAGGTGTCATGAATTGAATTACAAATAAAAGAAGTATCATCTTATCTTTTTTTTACAACCCGTTTTTCGGGCGGGTTGTGATTTACGGTGAAAAATCCGTTCTTTACAACAACCGGCGACGCTCAGTTCAGTGGTTAGATACCGAAGAAGCTCCTCGACACTTCCGAAAGCCAAAGTTTCACTAAAAGAAGATCATTTTGATTGGCTGCAACCGGTCTCATCCATTACAGTGTTTTGAATGCAGGCGACACACTTAC
This sequence comes from Euprymna scolopes, assembly GCF_053919585.1. NCBI lineage: Eukaryota > Metazoa > Mollusca > Cephalopoda > Sepiida > Sepiolidae > Euprymna > Euprymna scolopes. Next base: position 3,083,375 of record NC_136517.1, on the reverse strand, counting down.
GGCGGTGAAGTACTGTCAACAAATGGATAAAATGCATGAAGAACTTCTACAACAACACCCAGCATTAGTATACTGAAAAGGCCCAGTTCTCCTTCACGACAATTATCGATCGCACGTTGCAGAAGTTGAACGAAACTCTGCACCATTCGCCATGCTCACTAGACCTTTCACCGACCGGCTACCTCTTCTCAAGCATCTCGACAACTTTCTGCACGAGAAATGCTTCAATAACCTAAGCGATATCAAAAAGTTTTTCGGCAATCAGAACGCAAGATTTTTACGCTACTGACATAAATACGCCCGTTTTGCGTTGGCAAAAATGCGTTGATTCTGGTGGTGCTAAATTTGATCAATAATTTTTTATTTGAACCGAGGTATGTCAATTTGTTCCTGTTGTGTAACAGAAGGGAAAATGACACTTTATTTTTTTTATTTATTCTTCAGGTTGTCGTTCAATTCGTGAGGCACCCAATTATTAAGCTTTTTTTGTCGTTTTTTAAACCATTCCTATTTGGTTGGAAATCGTCGTATACGTTAATTATTTATTTTGTATGTTATCATCTTGAGTGTTATTTTCAAAACGTTTCGGTCGATGTAATATCCGACCTTCTTCAGGTGTATCTTGTCGAACTCGGGAATGTTTCTGTCGAACTCGGGAATTTGGACGGAATTTCGTGCGGAACCCTTTATTTACTTCACGGGGTAGCATGCTCTTGTTCCGTCAGCCATGACTGGATAGAGGTCCTAAGAAAATAAAGGGTTCCGCTCGAAATTCCGTCCAAATTTCCGAGTTCGATAGAAACATTCCCGAGTTCGACACGATACATTTTAAGAAGGTGAAGGTTACATCGACGGAAACGTTGTGAAAATAACACTCAAGATGAGAACAGTAGTCCGACGAATTCAAATAATACAGATAGATTTGTGACAATTTTATAAATTCGATATCTCGGCGACTATTGATCAGAATGTTACAAATGAAGGCTCGTTGTAAAGCTAATGACCTGAATTGTGTAGTGTACTACGTGACACACTATTGTTTCAAAAAGTAGGGGATCAGTTTTATTTATTAATTTAACGTAAAATAAGCACCCACATTATCGCCACATTGTTTGGGCGGTATTTTTTTAGACGTGGTGTTTACTGTAACCTCGTAGATCAACACAGAATCTACCTTACAAAACTTGTTTTCAATAGGTTTCGGGGCGCTGAGTAGGAATATCGCATTTAATTTTTTCGCAAAAAAAGTATTTTTCCAGGTATTAAAATATGCACACGATTTCTCTTATAAACTATGAACATCTCTAGTATCAAATAATCTTTATACGCTGTGAAAAATATTTTATGTATGAAAACCAAAGATGAGAGATATAACACATGTGAAACATTTGAAATCAAGTCTCCCCTTGCTGTTATTTTAGATCATTTTAAACTAGCAGCAAGTTTTAGTCTCCCTTACATCAATGCCCGAGGTTTTGGGGATATATATATATATATATATATATATATATATATATATATATTGTGTTTAGGGTCGCACCTTTTATTTAATGCAAAATGATCGAGGCAATGTGTTTATGTGTTTTCTAAAATTAATCTCATCTAAAAAGTTTTTTTGGTTAAGCACAAGTTTATCTGGATGTAACCCGCGTTAAATAGTTAAACACAATTATATATATATATATATATATATATATATATATATATATATATATATATATATATATATATATATATATATGTATGTATATATGTATATATATATATATATATATATATATATATGTATATATATATATGTAGAGAGAGAGAGAGTTTTGTTATTTGACTTATTGTTAAGATCAGCGTCAAACTTGGCGCTTTGCGTTTGTCTCGCATTTCATCGTCGCGCTTGAGATGACACAAACTTCAGAAAAACAAACAAAATCATGAAAAACACAAATAAACGAACACAAAAAGAAAAAAAAGAAACAACAAATATCGAGACGTAAAAACAAAGAAAAACATTTTATCAAACGCTATTGAGCGTTGAAGAATGCGTTATTGAATTTTGCTTCCTTTATTTTAATAAACGTTCAAGAACGTTCAAGAATGTCATTTTCATAGACAAGGCGGAAAGTCAGAACATTGATCTATTTTATTTTATTTCCCTGGAAGAAGAATGTATTATTTTTAATGTGAAATATTTCGTACAATGTCTTCATTCTTGTGCGTTCAGAGAGAAAAAAAAGCAGGCATTTTTGGCGGTTGTCTTTAAGATAACTTGTCGATAATTGCACGTGACCGTGCTCACGTGTACTCAATCCCAGCACACACATCGTGAATGCTGATAAATATCTTAAGATACAGCATATGATTAAGTGCGAAACCCATGGAGGCAGGTTCGATTTCTAGCGAGACTGCTGAATCATTTTTATGAATATCCTCGAGAAAGCAATGAATTCACATAAGCTTCCTATACTATTTATGACTTATTTACCCCTTCCCATCGCAGGAATATATGACACATGGTGAGAAGATTGAAAAAATATTGGCTCTAAAGAAGAAGAACTCTAGCATTGCCTAGACAACGTTGGCAGCATTACGCAGCCAGGGCACCTCAGGAAATAAACAATTAGCTTACTCCACTCGAAGTTGGGTGCAAGGCCTAGAAGAGTGACCCTCATAGGTACTACTTAGGCGAGGCAGATCGTAAAGTAGAGTAAACTATTAAGCCGTACTTATACTACAAGTTAATTTCAAAGTAATAATAATATATCTTTTTCTGTCTGGTTAATTGTAAGTCGAGTTTACAGTCAATTGATACCTGCGGTAAAGGATTACGGCCACTTTTGTGTGCGATGAATTATCATTGGTTGTTAAGTGTTGAGACATCCTGTTGAACAAAGATGGCGGTGGAGAAGCAGTGCAGTCCCGATACTGAGTGTAAAGTAATTGCTAGTAACAAAGATGGCGGCCAAGAATGAAATGCGGTCCGTGACGTAGTTAACGGCGAACTGATTGAATCCAAAATTCGATAATTTTTATAGTAACTTTTCATTGGTTGGTTAGCACAGCCGGTGGTTATAAAAACGATCGTCACAATCATTGGTCTCATACCCCCCCCCCCATCAAGAGTCAAAAACATTTCACATTGGTACAGCTTATTCACCTCTTTAAGGAGCTTACTAATCCCCGAGTCATTTTCATCCAACTATTTCATCCAACTAGTCATGCTGATTCCGCTTTCTGAGACTTTCTAAACCACAGCGCTGAATTGTTCCCTATTAAATGGAGGAGCCGACATCCTCCTACGTACAGCGACTGGTATTCCCAAAAAGTCACCCATCTGGTACTGGCCTAGCTCAGCATTTCTTAACTTTGATGACTTTGAAGAGCTTCTCATGCTTTGATCGTAGATGCTTCATCTAGTTTGTTTTAGGTGCAGCTTTTGGATGTGAGGGCGTTGCAAATATCGAAAGTAAAAATTCCAGAAAAATATGTTTTCAGTTCTGACTTCTGCAGTTTAATCGTTATCGATGAACTGAACATTTGTTAGTGCAGTAATGTCGATCTTGAACAAAGATGGATATTTATCTCCCTTAAACAGCGAGATGATGCGTCGGAAAGTGCCTGGGCAGCCCAGATGGCATTAAACAAACATCTCAATTGGAGGTCGTAAAGCGTCGGAGGATGGATCGCCTAAAACTGCACAGGACCAAAAGCAATTCATCAGTCAACAAGAAAAAAAAAACAATCTCATAAATGTTTTTTTTACATACTAGTCACCACTTATCAAGGCCTGAAAGCCACCCGGGGATAAAGGTTATTGCGTGTACAGTAATCAATGGGATAGTATCGTAGTAATCGTTAGTGTTGGAAATTTGATAAAGTGTCATTAATTAAGGGAGCGGTTCATAAGGAATGTGTTTATGTTGGACTTGAAGACGTCTAAGTTGTTGTCTGGAGGGAAACAGGTACACCGAAGAGAGTTCCACAGGCGTGCACTTCTAAGAAATAAGCTTTGTTCATGGAATCTACGTTTTGATTTTGGCACAGATAAAGAGTGAGGAAAATTATTGACAGTGGTTTCAGCTAGACGGGTGTTTATTGTAAACGATTGACGAGGGAGGACCAGAGATTGGCGCTTAGACGAGCTCCAATCTCTGGTCTTTGGTTTATATTCTGTTGGCTTTGGTATTGAAGGACGCCTTTGTTTGATATGTTGGTTTTGTACAGAGAATGTTGTAAAAATACCAATTCGTCGCTCAAGGCATTTGGATTTCTCAAGATCAAGAAGTTTACGACGATTCCATGTTGCTAGCATAAGTTTAGTCTTTTCCTTGTAATACTTTGTTTTGTTCCGGCATCATAAACAATCGCCAATCGTCCGTTGTTTGTCAGGTTTAGTGAGGCCATCTTTCCGAGATCCGTCGCAAAATTCACTTACAGCGAAAACATATTCTTATTTGATCCACAGTGAAGTGACACAGAAACTGAGGTAGACGAGAAAACAAATTTCAGTGAATAAATGTCTCTCTCTATCCATCTCCCCCCCCCACATGTTCGTGTTGCTTAAAACTTATCCGGAAACATATGCGAAGAATAATTATTCTTCTATAAATTATAATTAATATATTTTTGTTTACTTATTAATAATTGTTAAAAGTCTCAAATGATAGACAAACTTATAACGACATACAAAACACACGTACGTCGGTCTGCCCGTTCGCCTGCGTTGAAACCCCGAGCAAATCACACGCGTTTATATGGCAACATTTTAAAATACCTCATTAACCTCTATTTACTACGTCAACGTTGAATAAAAAAATCTGTATTTATATGAAAGAGTGCCTGTCGGGTAAATACTTCTGAACTTTAACTAGAATATTACTAATAACGAAGCAGATGGTCGTAAGGGGATATATGCTCCACTACTCTCTCAAAAGGAGAGTTAATGTCTGGGAGAATTAAGTCATTAACATAGAAAAGGTCTTATACTATTTTATCCTTGAATCGAACATTGGACACATAGTGCTACGAAGTGGTGTAGCAAAAATATCAGAATAGTACATGAATAAAAGTAATAGTATAGTTTCGGCTTCAGACCGACAGATGGCAAATTTCTATTAGTAATAGAATTATGGTTTCGTTTGGTGATAAAATTAGACATGCTTGTTAAAAATAATTTTAAAAGTTGCTATTTTTTTCTCTCTCACGACAGCAAGATTAGACACAATGATGGGAAATAAAACTATAAATTGAATAAAAAAAATGGGGGTTTAAAAGGCAGCAGAAGAGAATTCTGGTAAAAAAAATTGTTTGTGTGGAAGCTCGTCAGCATTCCATATCGTTATTTCCATGGCAGATGCTCGTCTGAACTCCAATGTCTAGTCCCCCCTCGCCAATCTTTCACGAAAAACACCCGTTTAGCTGAATCCACCGTGAAAAATTTCTCCCACTCCATATCTGTGCCTAAATCAAAACGCGGATTCCATGAACAAAGCTTCTTTCTTAGAACTGCCCGCCTGTGGAACTCTGTTCCGTCTGCCTGCTTCCCTCCGGACTACAACTTGGATGTCTTCAAGTCCAACGTTAACACATTCCTAATGAACCGCCCCCTTAATTAAACACTTCATCAAATCTCCACACTAACCTAATGTACTTGCAATAACCCTTATCCCTGAGTGCCTTCCGGGCCTTGATAAGTCGTGATCACTGTGTAAAAAAAAAGACGTTTCAGGAGATTAACAATAAACTAACCACTAGAAGGATGAGAATAAGGATGAGAAAGGAGATCTAGAACTGCACAGATCTATACCTCACACCATCAGATAACAAAATATCCTTAATAATAACTTAACCAATGCGGGTCTGATTTTGGTAAAAGTTACGTAGAAATATGAGATTACACAATGTTTACTGGTTTAATAATTTAAAATATACATTTATTAGTATTAATAAAAAGAAAAAATGAAAACGAAACACTAAAATACAGAAAAAGGAAGAGTTCAAAAGTTTTATTAAAACATCTACAACAGCCAAACACGCACATAAGCAGCGTGCCATATTCACAAATTGCCACTCTATTCTACGCGTTGTAATTTCATACTAATTCATGCTAATATATTTGATCTCACAAGCCTTTGTTAACAAGTCCCATTGCGAAGTGCTTTATATTTTCTAGTTTCCCTGTACCGGGTGGGTATCTATAAAGCGATGTGGGTTTTAGGGGTAGCGGTTCTAGTTTCAGTATTTTCTTTATGGAGTCGGGCATGGAGGTCAGCTGATTTCGTTTTGATATACAGCCGTTCTTTTTTTGTTTCTCTCTCGATTTGGACTACCCTCACCCACATTTTCAGTATCCGAACGCGTCACTCGTTATCCGAACTCATTTGCATACAGCTGCCCGTCGGTATGAATACCCCCCTAGCCTCTAATCGAGCGTCGATTTAGTCGACAACAAAAGCTTTGTTGGCTTCCCCCATTTGCATGCGTGTGTATGTGTGCGTGTGTATGTATGTGTATGAGTGTGTGTATGCGCGTGTGTATGTGCGTGTGTGTACGTGTCTGTGTACACACACACACGCACACACACACACACACGCACACACACACACATACATATTTATTTATTTATTTTTATTTTATTCTAAAGAGACGCAGTCAAGACCTGGCGCCTGGCTTGCTTAAGCGTGGTAAAGTTGTTTAAAGAAGGAAACTAAACTAAAATAATAATTAAAAACAACAGAAAGAATAAAAAAAAGAAAAAAAAGAAAACGTTAGAAAAACAAAAAACAAAAACAACAAAGAAAACAATTAAATATTTAAGGAAAAATAACCAGATTTTCTCAGAAAAAATCCAGATTTGGCTCCAAATTAAAATATTTAGTTAATTTATTTCTTAACCAACCAGAAAACGCGTAGAGTCCCTTATATATAAATTCCCTGGAATAAATTTATCACCACAAGAGCGAATGTTCAAACACTTTTTTAGCTGGCCGTCTTTTGCCATATAATACACTGACGTCTTCTTTCTCACCACTGGCCTGATGCCAATTAAAGCACTTGTAAAATAAGCACAGGGATAAAGCATTTAGTGATGGGACAGAGGCTGGGGATAGCTAGATAGTGTAGGGTCTATTAGAGACTAATTTTTGGACCTGTTTATGAAACGGTTATTCTGTACTATTTTACTTAATGGAGATGACGGCGTTAAAGTTGTTAACGACACAAACTGTTAAACTGCGTTTCCGGAGATCGAACCCAGTTCCTTCCACAAAGTCACTTTCACTTAGGTTGTTGGCAACCTACATATCGTACCTCCCGTAAGAACTCGATGACTTTCTAAAAAGAATTCTGACTAGAAAATTATGGGGAAACCAATGCCAAAAATAGAATCTTCGGATTCAAACGATATGGTTGTTTGTTTTTGTTTTACGTCATATCAACCCTTTTCAGATTATTTACTGCTGAATCCAGTAATTTTAAAGAACAATTTTTTTTTAAATAGAGTATACTTTTTTTTTTAAGTCGGTTTCTATTTAACCCATAGTTAGGACCCTAACAGGTACTACCAGTCTGGGTCAGAGTGGACCTGGGAGCAATGGCAATTAAAGGGTAGCTCCACACTCCCCAAAGCCCGCAAGCTGGGGCCTCACTATCGGATATAGTCATATCCAGGACTTCAAACGATATGGTGACTTTATATACGTTTTGAGAATTGGCGAAGATCCTTAAATGAAGGCTCGGGTATCTGTGTATTCTAGGAAAAAATTAAGTGTTAGCACGAATTAGAAGCACATTGATCTCTGAGAGGTAACTGAACTAAAACTGAATAAAGAGTGCATTAGGTATTTGAGGAAATGGGCTGTTTTTAATCTTATTTTCTTTTATTTTCACAAAAACTAAAATAATTAAATTCGCTCACAGTAAAAGCTCAACGGATACTCCACAATTCGGCGCTTATTCTGCATTTCGACACTATAAAACAGAGAAACGGATTCTATAATTTATTTCTCATCATCAATAATCAAGGAACAGAACATAAATTTAGAACCTTTTAGATTAGTTAATTGACACTTTTTAGTCGCTTTTCTTCTTTTACATGAAAAATGTACATAGACGAGGTACTTTCAATAAGATTCCAGACTTTTTTGTCGTAGACTTTTGAAAATTCAGTGTTATTGTTATACATCTTATGAGATGACGGACCAATTTTTATGATTTCAGGTTCAAATGAACAGCTATAGCAGGAATTGGAATACACCCTACTAAAGCCTAATTTTCATAGCTGGCGAAGTTCGAAAATGCAATCTGGATGTAAGGACACTTCAGAAGAACGATATGCGATAAAATCTCTTTTTTAAACTTGGGAAAAATGCCACAGAAACGTATGGAATACTTCAGACTGCTTTTGGGCTATCTTGTATGAGTCGAGAATCAGTTTTTGGGTGGCATAAGAGATTCAAGAAAGGGAGGGAGTCTGTGAGAGATGATGAGAGGTATGGGAGTAGTAAGGAAGTGAGAACACCAGAGTTGATTGGCCAAATAAAGAATTTCATGGATAAGCACAGTCGTGTATGAAAAGAGACAACAAGTGCACAGTTTGATGCTAGTGTGGGAACTGTACACACAATTATTTGCGATGTACTGAAGATGTGGAAGATTTGCACGAATAGAATATCCACAATTCTATCCATTGTCACAGACAATTCGATCAAGATGGACTTCAAGACAGTTCCTCATCCTTTCTATAGTCAAAACCCTGTGGCTTTTGGTAATACTCTAAGCTCAAGGAAAACTCTAGAGGCTCTAGTTATGAGACCATTGAGGAGATGAAAGAGGCCGTGATGAGGGTCATAATCATATAATCATAAAACAGAACTTCCATGGACCTTTCAGTAGTTGTTAGAAAGTTAAAAGAAGTGCATTACAGCTGGAGGAGATTACTTCAAAATAGACTAGAGTTTCATGTATGTACTATCAATAACAGTTGCCGTACTAAAAGTCTCGAAACTTATTGAACGTGCCTAGTATAAATAAAATACTTTTTTTGCACATCAGAAATGATCACCTTTAAAGTATGGAAGCATTAAAATCGTTTGGTTTTAATTTTATTTTGCTCAATCATTTGTATCATCCTGAAAAAAGTCCCCGGAAAATGTAGACAATTTTATAATTCTAGAGGGTATTCGTTTCTCTTTGGATTATTTTCTATATTTGGTAATTATCGTTGTCCCTATAATAACACAGCAACAATATGCACATAATTATCGTGATTATAATTTTAAGATTATAATTTCGTGCTTATAATTTCGTGATTATAATTTTATGATTATAATTTCGTGATTATAATTTCGTGATTATAATTTTATGATTATAATTTCGTGATTATAATTTCGTGATTATAATTTTATGATTATAATTTCGTGATTATAATTTCGTGATTATAATTTTATGATTATAATTTCGTGATTATAATTTCGTGATTATAATTTTATGATTATAATTTCGTGATTATAATTTTATGATTATAATTTCGTGATTATAATTTCGTGATTATAATTTTATGATTATAATTTCGTGATTATAATTTTATGATTATAATTTCGTGATTATAATTTTATGATTATAATTTCGTGATTATAATTTCGTGATTATAATTTTATGATTATAATTTCGTGATTATAATTTCGTGATTATAATTTTATGATTATAATTTCGTGATTATAATTTCGTGACTATAATTTTATGATTATAATTTCGTGATTATAATTTCGTGATTATAATTTTATGATTATAATTTCGTGATTATAATTTCGTGATTATAATTTTATGATTATAATTTCGTGATTATAATTTCGTGATTATAATTTTATGATTATAATTTCGTGATTATAATTTTATGATTATAATTTCGTGATTATAATTTTATGATTATAATTTCGTGATTATAATTTTATGATTATAATTTCGTGATTATAATTTCGTGATTATAATTTTATGATTATAATTTCGTTATTATAATTTCGTGATTATAATTTTATGATTATAATTTCGTGATTATAATTTCGTGATTATAATTTTATGATTATAATTTCGTGATTATAATTTCGTGATTATAATTTTATGATTATAATTTCGTGATTATAATTTCGTGATTATAATTTTATGATTATAATTTCGTGATTATAATTTTATGATTATAATTTCGTGATTATAATTTCGTGATTATAATTTTATGATTATAATTTCGTGATTATAATTTCGTGATTATAATTTTATGATTATAATTTCGTGATTATAATTTCGTGATTATAATTTTATGATTATAATTTCGTGATTATAATTTCGTGATTATAATTTTATGATTATAATTTCGTGATTATAATTTCGTGATTATAATTTTATGATTATAATTTCGTGATTATAATTTTATGATTATAATTTCGTGATTATAATTTCGTGATTATAATTTCGTGCTTATAATTTCGTGATTATAATTTCGTGATTATAATTTCGTGATTACAACTTTATGATTACAACTTCGTGATAATAATTTCGTGATTATAATTCGTGATTATAATATCGTGATTATAATTCGTGCTTATAATTTCGTGATTATAATGTCGTGATTATAATTTCGTAATTATAATTTCGTGATTATAATTTCGTGACTATAATTTCGTGATTATAAATTCGTGATAATAATTTAGTGATTATAATTCGTGATTATAATTTCGTGGTTATAAATCGTGATTATAATTTTTTGATTATAATTTCGTGATTATAATTCGTGATTATAATTTCGATTTTTTTTTTACACAGTGATCACCACTTATCAAGGCCCGGAAGCCACTCAGGGATAAGGCTTATTGCAAGTACAGTACATTAGTGTGGAGATTTGATGAAGTGTTTATTAAGGGGGCGGTTCATTAGGAATTTGTTTAACGTTGGACTTGAAGACATCCAAGTTGTAGTCCGGTGGGAAACAGGCAGACGAAAGAGAGTTCCACAGACGCACTTCTAAGAAAGAAGCTTTGTTCATGGAATCTACGTTTTTATTTAGGCTCAGATAAAGAGTAGGGAAAATTACTGACAGTGGTTTCAGCTAGACGGGTGTTTTTGTGAAAGATTGGCGAGGGGGGACCAGAGATTGGAGCTCAGACGAGCACTTGTCATGGAAATAACGATAAAACAAAGACAGACTCGCTACGTCTCTTCTGTAGGAGAGAGGTTGCAAGGAAGAGAAAAGGGCATCCCCTATTAAGCCACGAAGTCTATTTTGTACTCTGTCATGGCAGGATAGGCTGTTTTTAGCAGCTCATGCCCAGATATGGCAATAGTATTCCATCCTTGGACGTACTTGGCTTTTATATAGATAGAGAATTGCATCACTAGTGAGATATCTTCTGGCGCGGTAGAAGGATCCAACCATCTTTCCAGCGACCTTGGCAACATACTTGATGTACGTGTTCCATTTCAGATCAGGAGTAAAGGACAAACCCAGAAGCTTGTCAAAACACGGGGCCTCACCCAGACGAGAGCCATCCATCAAAATTGAAGCATTTTTATAAATCACTTGTTTAAAATGTTCGCAAAAAATTTAGAAAATAAATAAAAAATAAATAAAAACTTCGTGATTATAACTTCGTGATTATAATTTCGTGATTATAATTTCGAGATTATAATTCGTGATTAATATTTCGTGATTATAATTCGTGATTATAATTTCGTGCTTATAACTTCGTGATTATAATTTCGTGATTATAATTCGTGATTATAATTTTGTGATTATAATTTCGTGGTTATAATTTCGTGATTATAATTTTGTGATTATAATTTCGTGATTATAATTCGTGATTATAATTTCGTCATTATAATTTCGTGATTATAATTCGTGATTATAATTTCGTCATTATAATTTCGTGATTATAATTTCGTGATTATAACTTCGTGATTATAATTCGTGATTATAACTTCGTGATTATAATTTGATGATTATAACTTCGTGATTATAACTTCGTGATTATAATTTCGTGATTATAATTCCTGATTATAATTCCTGATTATAATTTCGTGATTATAATTTCGAAACAAAGGCATTTTTATAAATCACTTGTTTAAAAGGTCCATATAAAATTTAGAAAATAAAAAATGAATAAAAACGTATAAAAACCTGAGACATTGCAAACACACTAATGGGATTACAGTAGTTAAATTAAGTCGACGAGTATAGGTACAGCACATTATTAGTGGTAATCCTAAACTGATGATATTTTGTACAAATGCAAAAATGAGGTGAAGAATCAAGCCAATTTTATGCCAAAAATATAAAGCAAAATAGCTGAAATAGGGCTAAAAGAAACCTATGTTTCAAATTAATAAAAACCATTAACTAATGATATATTTACTGCTTATATCCTTTTTTACTTGGATATTCTACTACTACTACTACTAGTATATATATATATATATATATATATATATATATATATATATATATACACCAGGGGCGTGCAATAATAATGACCCTGAACTACTTCCAATAGCAGTAGAGCAACGAAACTTGGCACAGTTATTAGTCTTTCTCTACATAGGAACCACCCAGAGTTATGCATTTTTCTCATCGCTTGATGCAGCTCTGGAGACCGTTTTTGTAGAACACACCAGGTTGGTCCTCCAACTTCATGGCTGGGAAGAGGTGAAAGTCAGAGGGTGCAAAGTCAGGAGAGTAACGAGGATGGTGAGGATTTCATAACTACACGCCCGTGCTTCTGATATGGCGACATGCGAGTTGTGGACCGGAGCGTTGTCCTGTTGATGATCTAGCCCCGCCTCTTGATTTTGATAGCTTCCCTTAATTTCCTCAAAAGTGAAGCATAATAGGCTCCTGTAATTGTGGTACCCTTTGCCAGGAAATCTGTCATCACTACTCCATCCTGGTCCCAGAAGACTGTGAGCATGACCTTGCCAACGGAGGGCTGCACTCTTGCCTTCTTTGGAGGTTGTGAATCCAATTGCTTCCACTGCATTTACTGGGCTTTGTGTCTCTGGATCATAGTGATGGACCCAGATTTCATCCTGTGTAATCAGTCTTTTGAAAAACTTTGACTCATCTTCTTTGCGCATCTCCAAATTCATCCTCGAGCACCCTCGAGCGTTCTCGCTTCTGGAATGGTGTGAGCAACCTGGGAATCCATCTGGCAGACACCTTATGCATATGCAAATGGTCATGAATGATAGTTGCGACAAACCCTGTACTAATCTTGACATCATGGGCTATTTGGCGAATAGTAATGCGCCGATCTTCCAAAATGGCAGCCGCAACTTGATGGACAGATGCCTCATCAATGACAGAAGGGGGGGGCGACCAGGTCTGGGAGCTGTTTCCACAGACTTCCGGGCATGTTTGAATTCACAATGAAAACGTTTTACAAGGTCATATGATGGGGCATTATCACCATAAGTTTCTTTCATTTCATCAAAAGTCTCCTGTGGTGTGCGTCCTTTCAAATACAAAAACCGGATCACTGGGCGACATTCAACAGGCTCCATTTCACACCTGACTCAGTTGAAACACCTGTAAAACAGAAACCGCAATTAGTTCAGAGCTGTAATTTGCCACATAACCCGTAGAGATATAAATCATTGAACATGCAAAATTTCAGCTAGATCAGACAACTGGAAGTGGGTAAGGGGCATTACTTATTGCAAGCCCCTCGTATATACATATATATATATATATATATATATATATATATATATATATATATATGTGTGTGTGTGTGTGTGTGTGTGTGTGTCTGTGTGTGTGTATATGTATGTAAATTATCCTGCTGATCTCATCAGACAATCTAAGCCAAAATAAATTCGAAAAATAAGATTCTTTTAAATTACATATGAGTATAACAAAAAACAAGAGTTGAAGTGCTAGATATAAAGGGGGAAAAGAGGGGCGAGCGGAAAGAAAAGGAATAGAAACGGGATAGGTGGAGAAATATAGATTATATTCATAGTTTGAATTGAAATTAAAGATTAATCCACGAATCGGCGCTTATTCTAAATTCTAGACACCAAAAAATAGAGAAGTGGTTTCTATAATTTATCTCTCATCATCAGCAAATATATATATATATATTGTTTCTCTCTCTCTCACACTCTCTTTATATATATATATATATATATATATATATATATATATATATATATATATATATATATATATATATATATATGCACAGTAAAACCCTGGGATACGGTTTTTTCAGGTTACGATGTGGAATACGATATATTTATTCCTCTGGCTACGGTATTTTCCCGCCTTACGGTGTTATTTATAATGTTATTTGATTATATACATGTGTATTATATACTGCATTGTATTCTCTTATTAATTTTTAGTGCTGCATAATGGGGTTCTATTGTGTGTATATATATATATATATATATATATATATATATGTATATATATAATTTGAGGTTGCTACTTTCCAAAGGTAGGTTAACCAGTAAAATATAACGAGGGTCATACAAGAGTGCTCAATACAGAAGTAGAGCAGGTTACATTTGTCTTTACATAAGCAGTAGTTTGCTGCTATTAGCTGGTTCTCAAGAATACAAAACAAAGATGTGCCTTCATACAATTTGATATTGTCTAACTACTACCCATCTATCACTAAAGAGCTGTTCAATGACGCAATGGAATTTGCCTCTCTTCTTACCGATATCTCCAATGATGAAATCGACATTACAAATAAATGCAGAAACACGGTGCTAATTAGTGGGAACGAGCAATGGATTAAAAATCAAGCGGGACCCTTTGACGTTCCGATGGGCTCCCTTGACTCTGCAGAAATTACAGGTTTAGTAGGACTATACATCCTATATAACTTTACTAAGGACACTGAGGGTGACACGATCGGCATCTATAGAAACGATGGCCTTATTTTCGTAGAAAATGCTGACGGCCCCAAATGTGAAAGAATCAAAAAATTATCATAAAAGGGTTCAAGAGCAATAACCTTAAAGTTGAAATTACCACGAACATTAAAATAGTCCACTTCCTAGATGTCACACTCAACCTAAACAAAGGAATTTGTGAACCCTATAGGAAAGAGAACAGTATCCCTTTATATGTCCACCCCTCTCTAACCACCCGAAAGCTATAATTAAACATATACCTAGATCCATTAGTAGAAGAATTAGCTCAAACTCATCCAAAGAAATCTTCAATAAACACAAAGATTTTTACAACAGTTAACAGTGGATATAAGGAAACCAAATTAGAATATATAGAACCCTCAAGTAATACACTCACATCTAGAAAAACCCGTAAAAGGAAAATCATTTGGTTCACTCCTCCGTTAAACCAAATGGTCAAAACAAACTTGGGTAGAAAATTCATTAATCTCATAAGCCCCCCCCCAACAACATGCTTCACAAAATATTCAACAAAATCACCGTCAAACTGAGCTACAGTTGCGGCAATAACTTAGAAAGGATAATAAAAACCATAATAAAAAATTTTAAGCAGCGACACAGTACACAATTTAGGGAACAGGGTAACAAAAACGTGCAAATGTATTAATAAATTCAAATGCCCCCTTAAGGGAAAATATCTCACAACCTCTGTAACTTATCAAGCAAATATTAGGACCAAGGAAACCCCACCACATACAAATCCTACATCGGCCAAACTAGTAATATCTTTAAACAGAGATACACAGGCCACAAAAGCTCTTTCCTAAACGCAAATTACAAAGATAAGACACCATTAGCTACATACTACAATGATCTAACGAGTAAAAATTTGACACCTATTGTTGACTGGCACATCCTAAAAAAAGCAAAAACTTGCTAGTCACTAAATTTACCTTGCCTACTTTGCTTAAATGAAAAACTATTTATCACAAAATTTAAGGATAGGGATAAACTCTTAAATAAGAAACAAGAAACCTCCATAAATTGTAGACATTACAAATCGCATCTGCTTTCTCACTTGCGAATTGCTCCCCAATATGTTCAACTCCAACACGACCCATATGCAATATCCGACAGTCGAACACTGTTGTGGCCTTATTTTAGGGGTTCACAATATCAAACAGGAGAGTCTGTAAAGTCATGTCAACGATTAGGCTGGCATGGAATCTCTGATTAGAGAGTCCAAAATGGCTGCCTTTCACAGCGATGGGAGAGTCCAGGTGAAGACAGGAATAGGGGTGTCAGTTACCCCAGAACAAACACCTACATAGCCTAACCTCCTCAGGTCCAACATTCACGAAATCCAAAACTACACTTTTCCGGAGTAAAACCATGCATAAAAAATAAATAAATAAAAAATTAAAAAAAGGCTAAATTTAACCATCATAAGTTTATAAATGACATATATCCTGAATTTTGCAATTACCATCATTAAAAACGTTTTTAATAAATTTACTAATACACAAATTAATAAATCAACATTAAAGGAACAGACGAAAAAGAAATTAATATTGGGGAGCTCCAAAAATAACTGATTTTGTTTAAGTAAGATAAAGCAGAGCTATTAAATGATGCCACCTTCTCTTCTACTTCTCTTAGTCCCTCTTCCTTCTTCCCCATTCCATCTCCCCTACCACCTTCCTTCCTTTCTTTTTTATGCCTCTAACCACTCCTCCCTCTTTTCAACCGTTCACTGGAAGCCCGGACAACATTCAACAGACCCGGGTAAATTCCTAACCTCTTCTCAGATATAAGCATATTAAACTGAAATAAACTTTTGAAAAAAGAGAATTTTATGACACAGTGACCCTTGAAGGTCTCAGACATGGACGAACGAGGAGCCTCTCTCTTGTTAAAGATAACATCGGTATAGCCCTAGTTTTAGAACCAAATCCCCTCAACCCACAAACTCTAACCCCTAACACTAACACGAAAATGAATAAAATCACTGATAAATAAGTACATAAACAGATACGAGAATGAATAAACTAATAAATTCGCACCCAATTCAACCCTGTTCTTCACACTCATGATAAAAAAGCCATCTTTTGCTGAGGATAGATTTTCGCTTTTCATTTAGAACCCTTATTTTCGAAAATAAGGGTTGTTGCCTGATGAGGTCTCTAGTTAGTAAATACTAGTAGACCGAAACATGCTCATGACTGTGTAGCAACAAACTACTGTTTATGTAAAGACAAATGTAACCTGCTCTACGTTATATTTCACTGGTTAACCTACATTTGGAAAGTAGCAACCTCAAATTATATATATATGTTTGGATCATTGTAATAATGTTTTTAAGTCAATGACTTAAAAACATTATTACAATGATCCAAACATAATTCTCAATGAAAAACCAAGACGCGGAATAATAAAATAATGTTAAAAAATACACATTGTTGGTGATTACTCCCTTATTTAAATATATATATATATATATATATATATATATATATATATATATATATATATATTTATATATATGTATGTGTGTGTGTGTGTGTATGTGTGTGTATGTGTGTGTTTTTGGAATATACGCTTTCGTAATTATATCAACTCTTTGTATATAACAATCCATTTTTGCTTAAAGCTCAATGTTTTTTGAATGTAACAACAGAGAATTTATTAATGAATAACAATTGCACTATATACTGAGTTTCAAGATTTTATTTATCTTAAATAGTTATTTTTATATAGGAAAACTTCGGTAATACATATCTGTTTTGTTTACGTAGAATAATCAATATATTTTAAAAATGAAAATATGTTAACACTGAAGTTTTCCTTCCTTATACTCATTAAAAAAAACAATTTTTTAATAGAAAGAAGTAAGCATGACTATGTAATGTTAAAAATGAAGGATATGGAAGAATTCGCATCGTGTGTTTACTTTAGGTTGACGTATTTGAGGGATTATAGATTGGTGCTCAGACGAGTACTTGTCATGAAAATAAGAATCAAGCAGAGACAACTTCTGCGGGAAAGAGGTTGTAGGGAAGAGAAAATATCATCCCCTACTAGGTTTAAAGTCTATTTTTTAACTCTGTCAAAACAGGATAAGCTGCTTCGAGCAGTTCCTGCTCAGATGTGACAAAAGTACTCCATCCTTTGATGTACTTGGCTCTTATACAGGTAGGGAATTGCATCGGCATTGAGATATATACTGGAGTCATAGAATAATCCCATCATTTTTCCAGCAACCTTGGCAATGGATTTGATGAACAAAGCTTCTTTCTTAGAACTGGACGCCTGTGGAACTCTGTTCCGTCTGCCTGCTTCCCACCGGACTACAACTTGGATGTGTTCAAGTCCAACGTTAACAAATTCCTAATGAATCGCCCCCTTAAGTAAACACTTCATCAAATCTCCACACTAACGTACTGTACTTGCAATAACCCTTATCCCTGAGTGCCTTCCGGGCCTTGATAAGTGGTGATCACTGTGTAAAAAAAATGTACTTGTTCAATTTCAGATTATGAATAAAGAGCAGACCAAGAAGCTTGTCAACACATGGAGCCTTCCCAAGACGATAGCCATTCATTTTAATTGATTCCAGAAAATGGTCAGAGCGTGGCAAAAAGAAGTCTAGTATGACTGGAAAAAAATGGCAACATAAACAAGGAGCCCATACAGCACCCAGTATAACGAAAGAGTAGCTTAACAAGCCCCACAAGTTCGGTGATCTAATAGCAACAGGTGTGCCAACATGATTTTGCAATTGTATTTTCCATAATGATATCGAAGTTATAAGCTGAACAGAGGCTGATGCACCCTTCTCAAGCCTCGACATGGGATATAAAGAAGAAAAGAAGAAAAAGGGTTTTAAATTAAGTAGGTTAATAGGAATACGCGAGCGGAAAGGTTAAATATGACGCCATGGACATTTGTTGGCGTTGTGGTACCATGAAATGCCATGCAACCTATCTTGGAGAATGGAGATTCCTGTCGAAAGAAAGATTTATCGTTCATTGGCAGCGAATTTTTGGCCGTTGTTTGACATTTCTTCAGGTGATCAGTATACACAGCACACGGCGCAGGCATCCCGTATATCATGGTCAGCGTATCGGATTTAAGGTATTAATGGGAGATCGATAAGACATCTGACGCATCTGCAAATATTGGTATGCACAAGATACAATACACAATTTTAACCTGTCTACGTGCGAGTGATTAGATATATTAAGCTATCTAGTGCAAAAATAAACGGCTGTCACAAATTTGGCCGTTAAACAAAGCATTTTCGGTAGCGGATAATGCCAATTTAAGCGTATATGAACATTATAATTTCTTTTACTTTGTAGCGAAGGCGATAGTGTATAGGTAAGTGATTCATAATGCTAAGCATATGTGACAGAGAACATATGAGCGCGTATGAAAATAATCAACAGCAGCCGGAAGATGGATGGCAAGCGATTGCATTGGCAGCAGGAGCAGCGTTTGAACGTGTATGCAAATTGGCTAGTGTGCTCGGGCTTGTGTCTGAAGAAAAAGAAAAAAAAGGACACTGCAAGATCTAGGTGAAGCAAAGTCGACGCCCAAGAGGCGTAAAGTGAAAGCAAGAATGGACTGACTGTAGCCAGCGTGCGGTCAGAAGAAAAACTGCGGTCGAAAAAGATGGATGCATAAGATGGATGTTTACGGCCGGCGTATAGTGGAGCAGAAGCGAGTGACTTTTAAGCTGGTATCGAGATGAGGAGAAAGAAGAACGGTAATAAACGACTTGTGGTAGAGTGCTTGCCTCGCATGCAATAGGCTCGAGTTTCGAATCCCGAGTTCGGATGTGTCTACTGGATGAGCCCTAATTAGGGCGAGACTCGAGTCTTGGACTTCCGGTTTCTTGGCTTTCATAGCTCTTGTAGGCTAGGATGTTGTCTGGCTGTGGAAACAAGTATATATTTTCTCACATTTTAAGGATATATATATATATATATATATATATAGAAAGAGAGAGAGAGAGAAAGAGCGAGAGAGAGAGAGAGAGAGCAAGAGAGAGATATGGGAGATAGAGAAAGCGAAATATTAACTGAAATTCTGAAATACTTTCAAATTAAAGCTTGTATAATAGTGTATAATTACTGTAAAATTAAAGTTCATAAAAATATTAGTAAAATATTTATAAGACAATCACAATCAGATCAAAAAGGTTCTGTATACGAAATAGGGCAACATTATAGATAAAAATTTGGAATAAAATTCAGTAAATTAAAAATATACAAAAAAATTATTATTCAACAATGAATACAAATATTTAAAGTTACTTTCTTAATCCATAGATTTTCAATAAATGGGTCATCTCACCCGAAAAAGTGTTTTTAGCCAAATAATGTTATTTATTTGCTTCCCCACTGAGCAAATTAGGCACAAGGCCGTTTTTTAGTGTGGGGAGGAAAAACCAGCTCCCCCAAGGGGGCACTTTGGCAGGGTCCAAAATTAGCAATTGTCTGATATGAAGGGTTTCCACCACATTGATCAGAACTGATTACTTCCTTTTCCGCTCCTTGCCCGAAGGCCAAGGTTAATAGGAAGTCAAAAATTTTGCTATTCAGCACATATGAGTGAAAAACTAAAAAGCTTTAAGAAAAGACTAAAAAAAAAACAAAACAAGATTAAATAAGGCCGATAGGCATTAGTCGCATGCTCTCGTGTAATGAATGAATGCGTGAATATAGGATTGACATGAAATTCTTAAAGATAAACTAAAATGACCGAAAAATGGGCTGAAATGACTTAAATAAATAAAAAGTAAATAACTTTAATGAACTTAAGAATGAATTAAATGACCTTAAGAATGATTTGAATGCTTAAAAAATTCCACTTATGGAATCCTTCAAAAACAACTTGAATAGTCTGGAGAATGACTTGAATGGCTTTGAGACTGACTGGTTGTAAAGTAGGTGATCATGTTACATTAAATTGATACAGAAAAGTGATCCCCCACTTTATATCATAATAAGTACAGCATGTAGTATGAACAGATACTACACTTTGATCTTGGCCAAAAGGCCAAGAAAAGGGTATTTATTTGCTCCCCCACCGAGCAAATTAGGCAGAAGGCCGATTTTTAATGTGAGGAGTGAAGGCAAATGGGGACCAACTCCCCCGGAGGGTAGGGGAGCTGGATAGTGACAATTGGTATGAAGGGTTGCCCCTACATTGACCAAGGTCTTATATGTGGGGTCGCCCCCACATATGGTCTTTGCTTGCAGTATCTGCCGGAACAGATGGTATTTATTTGCTCCCCCACTGAGCAAATTAGGCACAAGGCCGTTTATAATGTGAGGTAAAAACCAGCTCCCCTAAAAGGGGTCACTCTGGTTACCAAAAATAATAATTGTCCCAGTATAGAGGGTTTCCCCTCCATTGACTGGTACAAATTATCTTAAGTGCAGTATCTGCCGGAACAGATACTACACTGTGATCTGTGATCTTTGCCAAAGGTCAAAGAAAAGCTTAAAAAGCTAAGAACAGCATGTATTAACAGCAGACCTTTGATATTAACCAAAAAGGCCAAGCACAATAGTGTTACGGACAGACACCGACCGACCGACCGACCGACCGACCGACCGACGGAGTGACTTATAGTCGCTTGCACGCGACTGAAAATATTCCATTTGGATTATACTTTTCTTCATTGCTTTGGATTTTACGATTGTGCACTTATATTTTTTCATTGGACTACATCATAGAATATTTTTTCTAATAATATATGAATCCAATTGATATTATTTATCTTATATCTATCATTGAATGTGTTTTTTTTAGTGAATATCGTGTACGAATTTGATTAATGTGGCGTTTGAAAAATTATATTTATGATTTAAATCGAACATATACAAAATAAGTTCAATTTTTGTATCAGCAAGTTTTATGTTCATAGGTTAGTTTGCTAAAGAAGCGTTGAATCTCGTCATTTTTAAAATTGTTACAATCGTTATATTTTATTATGTTGCGCTTGGGTTGCACGTGTTTTGTACTCGTTGTAAATAGTTTTATAATAGATGAGGAGGATTGTGTGGTCATAAAGCCATATTTACTTAAGGCTATATCTCTGGTCATGCTTTGCGTGCAAGTAGATTTTACTTATGCGTAAATATTATTTTATTTTACATAATTTTTATTTGTTCAAACGGAAGTCGGTGTGCGAAACCACTGTCGTAGAGGAGCATTTTAAGTAGTTAGACTTTAGTCGTCGAAGTGTTAACTTCCGGTCAAAACTGTATTCTAGGAAACACGAAAAGCGACAGACAGAAAAATAGACAATATTCGCTTTGCATAGATAATGAGAGATGTTTTGTGGTTGTTTTCATTTGTAGAATTGTTTCCTGCGAAATAACCCCGGGAAATTTCGTCTTATTTGTTTTAATCTAAATCAATAAATCGACAATTAAATTGTAACAAACATTCCACTGTTTCTTTATTTACTTATATATTCATGTTTTGTTATTTGTTTATACGTTTTATTATGTGTCATTGTCTGTTTATTCTTATTTAATAAGGTGAGATTTGATTTACGTTCTACCAACTTGATCAAAGCGAAAATTTATTAAGCGCCTTTCTTCATCCAAATTACGCCCAAATTGCGGAATTCCTCATCCATATTCCATTCCTCATCCATGTTCCATTCCTCATCCATGTTCCATTCCTCATCCATGTTCAATTCCTCATCCATTCCTTGTTTTTGTTTTCTTATTTTGTAGCCAGCACCATCCACTCTTTTTTTGCCGCAACTGGAAAATACTTACCGATCACTTGTTTGTCTTCAATATATTCGAATCCCAACCCTATTTCCAATTTTAACTCATCGCTAAGACCCCTTCCATCCCGGCAGCGCGCCTTTATAGATTCCTCTCGTGCTTCCTGGCCAGAAATTTAGCTAATAAAAGACCCCCAGGGTACCGTTTAATGTTTTTAAAATTAAACACCTTTTATCATCTCGACCAACTTGCCGCCCGGAACATTCGCATTCGCTGAGAGAAGTGTTCGTCTTCTACCTTATGTTTTGTTTGTTTATTTATTAATTTTTCTGGTGATGCAGTGGTTTGGTGTTGGTAGTAGTGCTGATGGTGTTGGGTAGTGGTGGAGTGAAGCGGGTAGAACGAGGCGCTTTTATTTATTTTTTAGGGGGCGTAAAGCTTTCGTTGAGGTATTCCTTCTTGTTCGGCATTTCGTTGCTTTTGGCAAAATTGGTAGCCTGCGTTTCGCTAACAAGAATGAAGGAGGAAGCGTCGGGGGTGGTAGTTGGTTGCAGCTTCGGTTTTAACTACGTTATTGAATATACGCGACTCGTAAAGGAACGCACGTGCGTAAGAGTAAACGGTAAAAAAAAAAGAGAAATAAAGAGAGAGTGAGGCAGTGAGAGAGAGAGACATATAGATAAAAGAGAGAGAGAGAGAGAGAGAGAGAGAGAGGGGGACAATTTTATAATACGGTGTATTTAATATTCAGGTGTATGAGAGAAAATGGGAAATTAAAGAGAAAGAGGAAGAAAGAGAGAGAGAGAGAAGGAGAGAGAGAAGGAGTGAGAAAAGAGGGGAAAAGACAGAAAGACAGAAAGAGAGAAAAACAGAAAGTGAACGATATATAGAGTAGAACGATAAAATTTTCGCTTTAGAAAAGACAGCATGATTCCACTTCCATTCGAGGAATACCGGTATTCTTTTGTTGTTGCAGACCACCCAATAGCTGGCCAGTTGTATACAAATCCCAAGAGTGGTAGGAACCTTCTATAATGTCTGAAAGTGACACTGTTCAACTAGCGAGATCGGAGATGCGCCGCTGTACAACTCATACTCTCTACTGATCCGAATTATGACAACAGGACCATTGTCAGCACCTTCAAAATGCATCGAGGGATTGCCACAAGTAATATGAACGTGCACAGGATGATTAAAACAAAGTTTTCGGCCACGGTTATGGTCTTTAGTGTGGTTTCAAGTGGGGGTCACATCAAGCTATCTCACATCTCGAAATCAACACCAAAGTGTACCCGGATTTGCTAAAGATTGCGGTGATCCCCTGGTGCAATCAGGTAGCTGCTGGCATACCCTGAGTGTGGCAGCAGGCACCACCCCACAAGTTCAAAGAGACCCAGGTTTGGTTTCAGAATAAGTTCTACGACTTTGTACTCTTCTCTCATTGACCCTCTCCTACCCCGACCTGATCCCACTAGACGACTTCGTTTGGTCATACGCCGAGAACATCACCAACATGACCTCCCACAACACCAAAGCCAGCCTGGTCGTGGCCATCTGCCGAGTATTCACCGAGCTCTCGCCGGCGCTTGTGGAAAAGGCATGCTTCCGGTTTCAGACTCGTATCGAGGTGGTGATTGGGGCTGAAAATGGCTACATTGAAGAGATGTCAGCTCTACTGCATAATCAAGTTACCTGAATTGATTTTTTCACTAAAAGTTATAAAATAAAACTGTAGAAAAAAGAGATTAAAGAGATTGATAGAGAGAGAGAAAGAAAGAATTTTGCCATCTACGTCATAAATAGTCAGATGTGGAATATATTAAATTTGATAGAGCACTCATGTAAGCTCTCTCTCTCTCTCTCTCTCTCTCTCTCTATATATATATATATATATATACAAAGAGAGAGAGAGAGAGAGAGAGAAAGAGAGAGAGAGAGAGAATTAATCGCTTGTGAAAATCTCTATCACGAGCCTGTTTTTCAGATGTCTACAACATAGTCGTCTTCAAGTCTGATGTAAACAAGTTCTTTGCGAATCGCTCTCTTAAATAATCAAATTTCACCCATCACAATCGGTTACTATGCTATTGGTGCACTGACCCTCTTACACTAACCCTTTTCCTTGAATGGCCTTCATGCCTTGATAAGTGGTGACTACCTCGTAAGAAGAAATAAAAACTATTAAAATAATAAAAAGCAGTACTCTTGCATAATTCTCGTGAATTCCCGTCCAGCACGGATCGGGCGAGACCGGCAATCATCGGTATCAACCGAGCGTTGTTCAAATGTTGAAACGCTAACTCGATTTTTTATTTTATTTTTTTTTTTCTATTATGTTTTTAGTAATTTTTAAGGATATTAAGAGGGGTGACTTTTTATTTTCTGATTAATTACTTATTTATTATTTTTTTAATTGAATTTTTGGGAGTTTGATTAGCTAATGAATAAGACCTATCTAAATGGAAGCAGACGACATTCGAATTGGAAGAAAGCGACTAAACCAACAACAAAAAAAGAAAAGCTGACGAACAAATATATTTTCAAAGTCACCAAACAGAAAAATGACAGGCAAGAAAATAAATCTATACATGTTAGAAAAAGAAATGAAAACATCGATGCAGACAATAATCTCATATTGTCAGGAGAAGAAATTGCTGTCCCCCCAAAAATCAGGTGCAAAAACACAAATGTTTACTTAAAAAAAGATCGTTTGTAAAGGATGGTTTCTTCTGGAGATGTACAAATGGGCAGTGCCACCAAAAGAACTTGACTGAACAACATGTCTTGAAAAATAAAAAAAAAACAAGAAAAAAATACGGTTATAAATAAGAAAAGAAAACAAACAAACAAAAAACTTGTACTTATACCTAACAATTATATGGTTAAAAATATTTTCTTGAAGAAAAAAAAAACAAATTTCCTGTTGATAAATATTTTGCAAAAACACAAAACCAAAAAAATCAAATACTAAAATGAAATAAATATATTTTCATTTTTTTGTTATTTTTTATTATTTGCATTTATATTTTTTCGGGTTTGTTTTGTTTTTGGTTTTTTTTTTTCATTAGTCTGCGTCTGTTACGACGCTCGGCTGACACCAATAATTGCCGGTCTCGCTTGACGGGAATTCACGATAATTCGGGTCAAATTATGCAAGAGTACCTAAAAAGCTCAATGTAGCAGAAAAAATAATAATAAAAAACGAGAAAAATTCCCTTTCATTCATTTCGATTGATTGACTTGATCTTTAGTTAATCGATTGATTGACTTGATCTTTAGTTAATCGATTGATTTTTTGATCTCTTATTTTTATTGAAATTTAGTTTTGTTTCACAAAAAAGAAACAATATTTTTTTATTTTTATAAAAGAAAACAACCAAGATGAGAATGATAGTCCAAATAATACAAAAAATAATGATAAATCCTAATCTCAAAAATAGACATCAATATTGCTTTATTACATTTTTAAAATGGAGTCCTATTTATTATTTTTTATACGCAGATGATAAGTGCTGATCTTTGAAAATCCGTGCTCTAAGAATTTTCTTTATTTAATTAGTTGTTTTGGTTTGGATTTTCAGATGGATGAATAAATATTGAATTTTTAGTTTTATAAATTTTTCCTGTTTTTTTCTTTTTAGGTCATATATGGAATTAGTATGAATTAAATTAGAATATCAGTCAGATGTCTTGTTAGGAATAAACAAGAATTATAATAATATTTGAATTATATATATATATATATATATATATATATAGTCATCCACATACAGTACTGTTTTCGCTGTATATATACAAAGTGCCTTTAATAAGTTTCGAGACTTTTTTGTACAAGCATTTACCAGTGTCGTAGATTCTTGAAAATGCAGTATTTTATTGCTATACATCTTATGAGATGACTGACTAATTTTTATGATTTCAGGTTCAAATGAACAGCTAGAGTAGAAATTGGAATACACCCTACTAAAGCCGGATTGTCACAGCTGGTGAATTTCAAAAAACGCAATCTGGACGTGAGGAGAACGATATGCAATAAAATTCTGTTGTAAATCTGGAAAAAATGCCACAAAAATATATGGATTGCTTCAGGCTACTTTTGGATCATCTTGCATGAATCGAGCATTAGTTTTTGAGTGGCATAAGAGATGAAAGAAAGGCAGCGAGTCTGTGAGGAATGATGAGAATTGTGGGACAAGTAAGAAAGTCAAAGCACCAGACTAATTGGCGAAATTTCATGGATAAGCATCGCCATGTGTGTAATGAGGCATTAAGTGTACAGTTTGATGTCAGTGTGGGAACTGTGAATACAGTTAATCGTGAGGAACTGAATACACGGAAGATTTTCGCGAAATTTGCCCCAAGGATGCTCCATCTTTGTCAAGGACTATTGGAATAAGATGCGCATCAAGACAGTTCCTCACTTTACCTTTAGTCAAGACTTTGCGCCCTGTGAATTTTGGTTATTCTCTTAGCTCAAGGAAAACCTTAGAGGCTGTCGTTATGAGACAATTGAGCAGATTCAAGAGGCTGCGATGAGGGTCATTGACTCACTCAAACAAACTCCGCGAGGTCTTCCAGAAGTTGTTAAAATATTACATCAAATGCATTACAACCGGAGTGGATTAATTTGAAGAGGATTAAAATTTCATGTGTATACTAGCAATAAAAGTGCTCATACGAAAGAAGTCTGGATGTTTATTTAAGGCAACTCGTATATATATATATAAAGAGAGAGTTAAGTTTTTCTCGATCTTACATTGATAT
Source organism: Euprymna scolopes (assembly GCF_053919585.1). Classification (NCBI taxonomy): domain Eukaryota; kingdom Metazoa; phylum Mollusca; class Cephalopoda; order Sepiida; family Sepiolidae; genus Euprymna; species Euprymna scolopes. The sequence goes on along the minus strand of NC_136517.1, from coordinate 3,055,953 downwards.
AAAAATCCTACTCTTTTCTATTCAAAGAATGATTGGTATTTTGGCCACAACACAAAAAAACAAAACAAAAAAGAAACAACAACAAAAAAAAACATGCCCACATATGTAGTGACAAACTTTAAAACAAATTTTCTCATGCAACTCAATAAGAACTACTCATCGTACTTACTAAAAACTGCAAGTTTTATTCTGGTGTCTTAAACTCCCCACCCACCTCTTTTTGTGCTGATGAGGAGACTCTATTCAAATAAAAATTTTTATTATCTAATTATTGTCAATCAATATTGTAAATAATTATTGTCAATCTTAATAAAATGAATATCGTTTCCGAAACGATCGTACACTCGATTTGATTTTGTTTGTTTTTCCTTTTGAAACTTATTTATAATTTACAATTATTAGTCTTTTTACTCAATATTAATACGGATCTAGGATAAATATGGTCCTGGACATGACCTTAAACTATATCCAGTGGTGCGGCCCCAGCTTGCGGGCTTTGCGAAGTATGGAGCTACCCTTTAATTACCATTGCTCCCAGGTCCACTCTGACCCGGAGTGGTAGTACCTGTTAGGGTCTCAACTATGGGCTAAATAGACACCGACTTGAAAACAACAAATATATTCTATTAAAACATATTTTCTTAAAAATCTTTGGATTCGGCATTAAATAACCCAAAAAGGGTTGATATGCCGTAAAACAAAAACAACCAACCAACCAACTAGGATAAATATACCTATTGAGCTTATTATATATCTGCAGTAATACGAACGCTGTTATTTTAAGGTGTTAATACATTAAAATAAACTTTGGTCTTTTAGACTCCATGTCTAATTCCCTCTATGACATATATATATATATATATATATATATATATATATATATATATATATATATATATATATATATATATATATACACACACATACATATATATATATATATATATTTCTTCAAACTGAAACATAATTATCAAAGTATACTTACGCAGATAGATATGAAAAGTCTTTATTAAAGTTTGTGCCTATTTCCATTCTATGGAGGCCAGGCGTTAACGCTGACCCCACAATTTTATTATACCATCCCTATTTAATTTAAAACATACTTATCAACGTATCCTATTTACATGTATACCAAAAACACTTGTAAATGTTTTATTATTTTAATTTTTAAGTTTTTATTTCCACACAATTTTAATGAACCACCGTTCTGCCAGATCAAACGTACCCATTCCTGTGTCTCGATGCATCTTCTATCATTATATGTGATCAGTTTTTTAAAATAGTCAACCATATAGGAGCCCCCCCCACACACACATTCAGCTTTATATTATAGATAATACAGTTAGTAAAGAGTACGTCATTTACAAAGCAAAACATAAGAAAAGCTCAATACTATTAAGAGGAGATGAGAATAATATTAAATGAAAGATGCAAAAAGCTATGCATAACTTTATTATATCATCAGAAGAATAAGGAAAAGTTAAGGGAAAAATTATTCTAATTATTTTTTACCGTTTTATCCTATTCTTTCATTCTTTATATCTAAATATCATTAAGCCAATTGTTTTATATTTGCATCTTCTATAATTCTTACCCTCTCGTCTTCTGATGAGAGGTATTTAGCTTCGAAATGTCATGACTTATAGAGTTTTTTTTCTTAACTTTCCCTTTAGCCTTATATATATATATATATATATATGCGTAAAGTGTATGTGAGAGGAAGAGAGAGAAAGAGAGAGAGAGAGAGAGAGAGAGAGAGAGATCAACCATCTGTATATTCTTTATAAGGATAAGAGGGGAGAGGAAAGAGATGGTGATCGCGAAAATGCAACGCCTTTAATGATAAGCTGTAGACGACGCAAATAGGGCTGAGCCGGTTGAAGTGCAAACATATCATTAATAACAAAACAAAAAATAAACAAACACAAAACAAAGCAAAACAATAAACAACGAAACACAAGAGTTGATGACGTGGATGTTCAAATTGAATTTATTAAATAAACGACACGTTCTCTTGCGGGCAAAACATTACCGAAACGACGTGGATTTTGCCCTGAAGACCCAAGGGCGCAGAATTCGGTTTCTTCAAATAAAAGCCTACAGAAATGTCAGAAGAAAGAAAAATATAGATTAAAGCCTCTTACTGATTTGCTGCCACAACGAGGCTTGAATTATACAGGGAATAATCAGACCATAATCCTAGGAATTACCTTCTCCTTTCCGAAGGACTATGTTTATTACCTGTCGCATGCTCCCTTCCTCATTCTTATGAATATTCCTACGGGAATATACAAGTATTTCTATAGCAATCTGACGTACCTCCACTCGCATTAAATACTGATCTTGTATCAAACATTGTTCTCGCTAGGCTGCAAAACTACTACTACTACTACTACTACTACTACTACTACTACTACTACTACTACTACTACTAATCATAATAATAATAATAATAATAATAATAATAATGTGTTATGTATCTTGTCCTTTGTATATATACTAGCAATGAGCGTTTGGAAGTGTATACTGAGCAAAAAATAAATAAATAAATAAATAAAAATAAAAGTAAATTAAAAAAAAAACGATATTTTTTTAACTTTGCCCCCTATTATAACCCCTTAAAATTTATTGTTTTGGGTTCAAATCAAGTTATTAAGTTGGATCCATGTCCAAGGAACCAATATCTAAAATTTCAAGTGTATTGACCCAAAATTTTTGGAGGAGTTTGGTAGAGTTCTCAAAGGTCAAATCGTTGAACTTTGACCCCTTAACAGCGAAATTTCTGGCCGAAAACCGATCACATCGATTTTCCCAAATCTCAGTACCCAGTATATCAAATTTCGAGTCGGTATACTAAAAATTGAAAGAGTTATTGCGTAGGGAAATGTACACGTTCACTTTTATAGATATTTAGATAGATAAATTGATTTTTATTTTTGCATTTTTTATTCAAAGCTTCTTTAGACTATATATATATATATATATATATATATATATATATATATATTGTTAAACAGCACAGCATTTTCTTGTTTGACAATTTTCCGTTTTATTTTTTCCAGTTTTCGAATAACCCTTCTTATGTTATATGTAAAATGGTGCAAAAGTGTTCCGTAGTCTGCGAGCGCTTTCGGCGTTTCCGCCATCGTCAGGCTGGTTATATAAAAAGTCGTTTTAAAATTACGTCGAATGATAAGGTCGTGTTTTAAAATTACATCGTACTATAAGATCGTTTTTGGCTTATGTGGGCTATTTATATACAAATTTATTGGACAGTTTTTTTTTTATATGCATTAACAGAGGCATTTTAAAATATTTTTGCTGGATTCATAATTTATATTGTTTATTTTGGGTTGTCTCACTTTTATATACAATGCCTCCAACACCTTCAGTCTCCTAACGTTAGAGTCTGTTTGTAAATATTTGGTATTTTTTACCATGATGTTTCTAAATTGAGAATGTTGGCAGTCATGTTTTTTTTAAATGTTGCGCGATAGAGCTAGTATCGGAAAGATGAAGCGTTAGTCTGCGGGACAACGTGTTGGTAGTATGACCAATGTAAGAGGAACAGTTAGAGATACACTCTCCTATTGGGCAATTAAATTGATAAATTACATTGTTCTTTTCCAACACTTTGTCCGCTTGCGAAATATTGTTATTAATTACGAGATTAGTCGTTTTCCGTTTTTTATAATAGATAATGAACTTCAACCCTCTACCGCTGCTGGGAGATACGTATCGTCGAATTATGTCTTTTAAGACCCTTTCGTCTATGTGATAGTTTTTATGTAACTGGTTACAGTAAAATATATTTATGGGTGACGGATTATTATCCCTTTCCCTACCAGCAGCATGACTTAAATTGTTAATAAACAATTTAATTTCTGTATCCACTAGAAAGTTTGGAAAATGATTATTTATCAGTACCTGTTTTATGTTTCTTAATTCACTGTAGAAGATTGTTTTACTAGACGAAATCATTTTTGCCCGTTGGATAAGGTTTTTTATTATTGCTACCTTATAACGAAATGGGCATTCACTTCTATAATTTAGGATACATGAATTAAGAGATGTGGCCTTTTTAAACACTGAAGTAATATATTCATCATTGTTGGAATCAATATAGACGTCTAAAAATGGTATCTTGTTATTTATGTTGAGCTCATAAGTAAAGTTAAGGACGGAGCTAGTTTGAAATGTACATCTTAAATCCTCTATCTCTTTGATATTATCGGCAAGTATAAATACATCATCAACGTATCTAACATAAATGTAAGGCTTTTTTTGTAGAGTTGAATATTTTATTTTCCAGGTTGGCCATATAAAAATTACTGAAGGTTGGGCCCAGAACAGAACCCATTGCCACGCCGTCTATTTGTGTGTATATATTCCCGAGGTGATCATAGAACGGGACCTCAGTAGTACACATTACTAATATCTTCTTCAAAATCATTGGGTTCATTTTAAGTGGTGGAAGAACTGGATTATTATATATATTATCAATAATATTAATTGTCTCGTGTACTGGCACGTTAGTAAACAAACTTTCTACATCTAGTGAGGCAGTTATTTTATTATTAGTTTTTGTGGCGTGAAGGATCTGTAAAAATTCGTCTGTGGATTTTACACTATATTTGCAAGGCAAGTATGGTGTAATCAGTTCGTTAATTTTTTTTAGTTAACTTGTAAATTGGTGTTGTTACTTGGGAGATAATAAGGCGGAGCGGGTAGTTGGATTTGTGTATTTTTACGTTACCATACAGGTAACCGGGCTTGTAGTCTCCTTTAATTAGGGGTAGTTTTAAATGGTCTATTGTAGCATTATTGGCTGTGATTAATTTATTGACTTTCGTTTTTAGATCGTTGACAGAACTTTTTCTAACTTTCTTAAATTTATTAGGGTCATCTAAAATAGTTTGAAGTTTCTGAAAATACTTGGCTTTATCAAGTATTACATATATGTTGGTTTTATCACCTTTCCTAATAATAAGATTAGGGTGACTTCTAAGTTCGTTCGCGGATTTTTTTAAGTTACTGGTTAAAACGGTATTGATTTTCTGAAATCTGTTTTTTATGGCCTCAGCCTTAAGAATATCTTTTATATTTGGGTGTGTGGTGACCATTTGTTCTTTTTCCAGATTAACAATGTTTTCATATAAAAGTTCGATTTCAGCTTTTTTGTTATAATGGTTGTAGGTACTGAATAAATGGAAGTTAGGTCCTAGTTCAAGAAATTCTTTTTGGTATTTAGTAAGTTCATGGTTAGAGAGATTAATGTAGTTTTGTGTGTGTTGGGGGAGTACTATATTACCTTTGTATATGGCGTTGAGTTTCTTTTGTAAGCTTATTTTCTGTGTTGTTTGAAATTAGTTAATGATTTCAGAGAGGCAGTGTTGGATAGAGGAAAATTTCTCGGAGCTAGTCAAATCTTTGAGTTGGTTTTCTAGGTTGTGAGCTTCAGAATTGTGGTGGTTAATATTTGCAAGAGCAATATCAACTTGCCTCTTAATCAAATTAACCCTGAAATTCCGCGTGTTGGGTTCGTTTTGAGCAGCTGCGTCGTGCAATTTAAATTGTGTATATTTAGGCAGCATATTCTCCTTTAAGCATATATTGTTAAACAGCACAGCATTTTCTTGTTTGACAATTTTCCGTTTTATTTTTTCCAGTTTTCGAATAATCCTTCTTATGTTATATGTAAAATGGTGTAAAAGTGTTCCGTAGTCTGCGAGCGCTTTCGGCGTTCCCGCCATCGTCAGGCTGGTTATATAAAAAGTCGTTTTAAAATTACGTCGAATGATAAGGTCGTGTTTTAAAATTACATCGTACTATAAGATCGTTTTTGGTTTATGTGGGCTATTTATATACAAATTTATTGGACAGTTTTTTTTATCATTCGACGTAATGGCGTTCTCTTAACAAGACAAGGCATTTTGCGTCCTCCAATTTGCAAAGACTGAATCGTGGACATGTGTTCAGCGTGCATTTCGCAGGAAATTTAAAAAAGAAGCCCCTAAAAGGAAATCCATTGTCAGATGGCATGCTAAATTTGTGAAAGATGGGTGTTTGTGTCCAAGTAAGCGAACAGGTCGCCATTCAACTTCAGAAGTTGCAGTTGAGCAAGTTCGGACAGCCTTTCAGCGGAGCCTCCGTAAATCAGTGAGAAGAGCCAGCAGGGAACTTCAGCTTGCTCCAGCAACTGTCTGGTGTGTCTTAAGGAAACGACTGCAAATGGTACCTTACAAGCTCAAGTTGGTCCAAAAGTTGACGGACACTGATAAGCCACTTCGCCGTGACTTTTGCATTGCAATGCGAGAAAAGTTGGAAGATAACGGCTTTGATGACCGGCTTGTTTTTAGCGATGAGGCGACCTTCCATCTGAATGGCAAAGTTAACAAGCATAACACTCGCATATGGGGTACTGAGAATCCTCATGAACTTCTTGAGCACGAGCGAGATTCACCAAAAGTGAACGTGTTTTGTGCAATTTCTAAGAAAGGTGTCTATGGACCGTTCTTCTTTGAAAAGGCAACAATCACTAGTGAATCCTATCTCAACATGCTGGAAGACTGGTTAGTGTCTCAGTTGGAAGAAGCAGAATCTGATGACTTCATTTTTCAACAAGATGGTGCACCACCACACTGGAGTCTTAGAGTAAGGCAGTTTCTTAACACAAGGCTGCCTGGTAGATGGATTGGGAGATTTGGGCGAGGTGATGACGTTCTCATGCCCTGGCTTCCTAGGTCTCCAGATCTTACCCCGTGTGACTTTTTCCTTTGGGGCTTTGTCAAGCAACAAGTATATGTGCCGCCCTTTCCAAGAGATATTGACGAACTAAAGGCTCGAGTAACGGCAGTTGTGGGAACCATTGACGTCAAGATGCTGGAACGCGTTTGGCAGGAAATGGACTATCGACTAGGTGTCTGCCGTGTGACGAATGGTGCTCATATTGAGCAAATTTGAAGATTCCTCACAAAACTTGAAACTTTAACCTTTCCAACGGTACCAATTTCATTTTTCAACTCCTAATAGTTTTTGAGTTATTAAAAATCGTTATGTTCCCAAGACTTTTGAAACACCCTGTATTACTGTGTCTGTGTGGTCGTGGCTATGTGAGTCTTTCTCTAACGTGTGTGTGTGTGTGTGTGTGTGTGTGTGTTCTATTGGCCTTTTTAAAATCGTTTAGTGGATATTGTGATTGTTTCCTCAAATTCGTCCGCGTGCATCTTCTCCATTTTATTATATACAAGTCTTATATACAGTTTATAAACAGTTATATAATCGGGCGTGTAGACACGCGGTCAAGATCCTGTAAGAAACCTTCAGTTGTGTATCTACCTTAGTAGTTTTTAACTCTGTGTATGTGTGTGTGTGTGTGTGTGTGTGTGTGTGTGTGTGTGCGCGCGATAAATTTTACTATACATTTTTCCTGTTATCTTGGTCTTCTGGTTTGTTGGTTGTTTTTGTTTTACGGCATATCAACCCTTTTCTGGTTATTTAATGCCGAATCCAGTGATTTTGAAGAACAATTTTTGAATAGAGTATATTTGTTTCTGTTTTTTTTTTAAGTCGGTTTCTATTTAACCCATAGTTGGGACCCTAACAGGTACTAGCAGTCCGGGTCAGCGTGAATCTGGGAGCAATGGCAATTAAAGGGTGGCTCCACACTCCGCAAAGCCCGCAAGCTGGGGCCTTACCACCGGATGTAGTTTAAGGTCATATCCAGAACCTGATCTTCTGGGATGCTATTCTTTTCGTCATTGGTCGATGAGCTGTAAAGAGTATTCAAGACGAAAACACGCTGCTGATTTTCTGGCAAGGATCACTTTATTTCGTCTGACGTCTAGGAGTGAACCAGGGGAATCCTCGCATTGCTGACTCAAGCTTTCTTGTATTTTTTTTCCGTGGACGCATCTTTTCTCGTCCGAATGTCTTCCAACTTCGACTCCAATCAACTGTCTCCTCTCTGATTCTACTAAAAAACCCCATGTGCGTTTCTATTTATATGGATATGTGTGTGGGTTGGAGGAGGCAACCCCCGTTAACCGGCCTGCACTTAAAACACACCGACTCACTTTTTAGCACGCAGATGCTCTGTTAATGAAAGTCACCGAGTTTGATGTGTCACCCCTTGACCTTTCTGCACCTACCCGTCACAAGTAAGCTGGGCTCCTCAGTACCGCGTTCACCGCGTTACTGACACACAGCAATAATACTAACAATAATTGCAGTCTGATTAGCTTAGCGAGGAAACGCTCGCCTTTACCGACAGTCGTGTTCCCTATGATCTAGTGGTCTTGGATGCCAATCAAACTGACCACATTTGTAGTTTCTTACACATGTCATGACCCTTCTGTCTGACCTTGTGCATTGACTTTTGATAACCTTCAACATCCCACTGTCATCTAATCTTTTTCTTCCCTTAGAATTCTTTCAATGACATCCAATATATTAAAAAAACTTTGTTTGATTTGTTTTACGGCATATCAACCCTTTTTGTCTTATTTAATACCAAAACATTATTTGTAGTATGATGGATGGAAATTAAATGTTACTAATTTTTTGACTGTATCTTGTTATATAGCTTTGTTGCTTTCAGAAATTTAAAAATTTTATTTGGATGAATTTTGTTGAAGATCTTATTTAGATTGTTATTTTTTTAGTAACGTCTCAGTTGAATCTGCTGAAAGTCAGCATATGATGACTTATGATTCCATCTATGTTCTGCCTTAATTGATTTGGTGTGTAAAATGAACAAAGATGAAAAAGAAAAATTTTCTAGTAGATCCATAGCAGAAACTCTGGTGCTTGTTTACATTAATCATCTTTTAAACCAACGCATTTCAGGTGAAAACATTATTCTGTACTAATGTGTCATGAATTAGTATGAATTCCAAAAATTACAAAAACATAATCCAGTAGGAAAATAATTACAAATGAAAAATAGAATTTTTAAAATTATCAAGTTTTTTCGTATGTTTTAATGTAGAAGAATTTTGCGATCAATGCAGTATAATAAACAAGGGAGATAACCTTCGACATACGGATCCGCCATCTTTAAACGCACTATTTGGGAATTTAATTGCGGCTAATTTTTTTTATTTAAAATATTTCTAGCACATCTACTGGATCATTTTTCGTAATTTTTGGAATTTATACTAATTCTGTCATGAAATGTAAGTAATAATGTTTTCACCTAAAATGTGTTTGCTTAAAAGATCACCAATGAAAAAAAAAGCACTGAAACGCTTCACGAAGCAAAAGATCGTTTTGTTAATTTAGTAATGAATAAGTTGACAAAAACAGCTTAGTTTGCGAAACTTCTTTGTACGCAAATCATCTGTAATCGAATATTTTGAATATATCTTGTTTTATAGCTCTGCTGTTCTTAAAAATTTAAAAAAAAACGTATATTTTGGTAAACTTTGTTGAAGATCTCTTGGTAATGTCTTAATCACATGTGTTCAGCATCTTCCAAATCTATACAGGTTGTCAGCATATGATGCAGTGTGTAGGGTTCTTTGTATAGTCTTTAGATTGATACTTCCTCCTTTTTTTGCTAAGTACGAGTTGGTGTATTATATTCCAACTTCTTTTTCTTTATATTGTTTTAATGGCATCTCTTATTTCGATGTTTTGTGTCACTTCTGGAATTTCTTGTCTATATAGGAGTTGCATGATTCATGACATATGAGCATTAGTTTTGGGTTTAAGTTCGTTTAATGGATTTTTCCTGTTATGAGGTTTATATATATATATATATATATATATATATATATATATATATATATATATATATATACTAGCAAAAGTACCCGTCGTTGACTGGGTTCAAAACCAGCCTTCAGAAAATGGACTCTGATTTATGAAAGTATGATAGGTAATGAAAAGGAGGGGTTGTAAAAAGATGGCTTCGAATTCGGGGGTATCAAAACCAAAGCGAAATATGATGAAAGTAAAAATAAAATAGATAAACCCCATAATTTATTATACCATACCTGTTCACACTGAAACACTTGTCACAATATTCTGTGGATCTATATTAAAACACCTTGTTAAACTTTGTGACATATTTCCATTCTATGGAGGTCAGTTGCAAACGAACACCCAATAATTTTATTATACCATATTTCTTCAAACTGAAACATAATTATCAAAGTATACTTACGCAGATAGATATGAAAAGTCTTTATTAAAGTTTGTGCCTATTTGCATTCTATGGAGACCAGGTGCGAACGCAGACCCCACAATTTTATTATACCATCCCTATTAAAGTTTAAACATACTTATCAAAGTATTCTTATGTACATATATATCAAAAACACTTGTAAATGTTTTTTTTTAATTTTTTGTTTCTATACTTTGTGGACCAGGCGTGAACGCGGACCCCACGATTTTAATGAACCACCGTTCTGCGGGATCAAACAGACCCATTCCTGTGTCTCGATACATCTATCATTATATGTAATCAGTTTTTTAAAATAGCCAACTATATAGGAGCCTATTTGTCACCACACACACACACACACACACACACACACACACACACACACACACACACACACACACACACACACACACACACACACACACACACACACAAATACACACACATTCAGCTTTATATTATAGATATTATATCTGGTTGAGCTCCTTGTCCGCACCAATGTGTGTCTCTCTTCAGACTTCCCTGTCTTCTATCATCAGGATCACAGTTGGTGTCATGTGCAATTTGCTAGGTGTACGTGGATCTAGGTCGTTCTATGGTGCTCGTGCCGTGGAGTCCACAGCAATGCATTTCTCATTAGTTATTGTATGCTCATTTGGTAGTAACCAGCAAATTGTAGACGTCGCTCCGTGATGATATGACAGATAGGTTGCCATAAAGTTGCTGCTTCCTGGGATGATTTTTCAAATATATATTTAACAGTGTTGTGAAGTTTAGCTTCTACTAAAAAATCCTGCTTAACGATCTATCGATATTGTAAAAAGTCAGCAAACTTGTTTATATTTTTGTACTTTTCTTGATAGTTTATTTTTCTGCCTTTGTTCTTTAACTCTCAATAATCTTATGTATTCATTATTAATTGTGATATATCATATGCGAAAGCACATTTCTATCCAAGCTTGTATATTTCTGGAAGAGATTAAAAAATACCTAAACGTTGCATAACCTGATGAAAGCCAATTTAACAAAATAATTACATTTTATAGTCATTATCTCTATAGTTATAAAAGTGAGAATGTGTTTGTGTGAAAGCACTTCTCAACCTATATACTCAACGAATTTTTATCTACAGCCTTGAAATTTGGTATATAGAATTTTCAGACATGTGAAAAACTTAATCAGTTTTCATCCAGAAAAGGGGATGTTAAGAGGTCACAATTGAAAAATTGATACGTGGGAGCCATCGGACTTTTATCTGCTTGTAAATTGTTTCACGAATGCGCATGCGTGAATGGTTTATATTACAGATTACTTATGTTCATAATAAGTGGTTTGAAAGCACCTTTTGAAGATCATGTCGCGCTGGTCTAATAGTTATCGTACTACACTTACTGTCTTTACGTTTTGGTTTCGATCTCAGCTCGAGTATTTTTTCTTGTTTTCCAGGAACAAGAAGTGAATGGTTTATACAAAACATAATACTCGCATGCACATGCCTCATTTTCTTTATTAATTAAAATATGCTATCTATGTGCATTTTACGACCGGACAACACCGGGCGGGTTGCTAACATCTCTATATAAAATAAATTCAAATGACAGATCAGGATTAAATCATAATCAGATTTTAGGTCATTTTTCCCATATATTCTAACTCACAAAGTACATATTAAAATATTCCTGAGTTTGGAGATGAAGTTGTATTTGGGACGAATCAGCCATTTCTAAGTTTCTCACTCTAACTCACCGTATGTTGATTAATCCCTTGCTTTTATATTAAGCGGCATCTCTCTCTCTCGCTACTGTATCGCACTCCCTATTATTATAAAGAAAGAATCAAGAAAAAAAAAAGGAAAAATGATTACTATAGACCATTATTAACAAAAGAGAATATGACCACATGTAATAATACGATTCAACTCGTGGCCGATGAGTAAAAGAAAGAAAGAAAAAACAGAAAACGGTGGAGATAAAACGAGCAGAAATTTGGATTTTAGATTTTGAGTTATATCTCGATGTAATGAATATGAATATATCCGAGTTCCGACACACAAAGAACACCATTGGCTCGTGTAAGTCGTAAATATGGACGGTTTTGAAGTATGGGAGAGACATTAAACGATACGCTTATGGCCTAAAGCTTAAGCATATTATCATCTACGATTGCGAACAACTATTTGTTGAAGCCACTTAGTAGATTGTATTCCTCGATTATTGTAGCCAAGATCATTCAAGACTACTTCAAAGAAATATATGCCTTCCTGGGACATATTATATTTTATATTCAACTGGCTTTGCAAACTCATTTTTAATTGATTCAAACAATAGTCTATAGTGGAACGTTGCTGTCAATTGACGGTAAAATTAAATGCTACTAAGACTAAGCTTCTTTCCTTTAACAACAACAAAAAATCTCTTAACCACCAATTGTTATGACAAATAACATACTTAGCGCATCGTTAAACTCCTCGGCTTAACATTCACATACAACATGAATTGGAACAAATTTATTGAGAAAGGCTGCTGTAAAGAAGGTGGCTACCTCTACTGTGCTAGAAAACTACTCACACCTGGAAGTATCTTATATCTTTACATAGTCACAATAGGTCCACGTATGGAGTATTGTTGCCACATGCGAAATGGTATTGTTGCCACATGTGAGATGGTATTGTTGCCACATGCGAGATGGTATTGTTGCCACATGTGAGATGGTATTGTTTGCCACTACTTTCTTCCTCTTAGAAAGTGTCCAGCAAAGAATCTCCCATCTAGTAGCTACCACACTATCGGCCAAGCTCCAATCTCTGTTCCATCACCGCAGTTGCATCCTTGTTCCTGTTTTACTATATACTTTAATAAAATGTGCTCTGATGAACTACTCATACTTGTGCCTCCTCAACGTACGGATTCCCGACTAATCAGACAAGCAGCAGATTCTCACCCTTCCACTGTTGAGATACCTATATACTAGAAAGCCTTCCACTCTAATAGCTTCTTCCTTCCGATTCCTACTCATTGGAATTCTCTTAGTGTTTTCCTGTTTCCATGATTGTACTAACCCCGTGAAGTTTAAATGTACTGTGAACGAACATCTTGCTGTTCAACTCCCTATAGTCTCCTGTTAGACATGATCCCAAATAGTAGCCCCTACCGTTGCTTTTTAGGGCGAAACAAATCAGAAGAAATATAAACCTAACTTAATGGGGTTGCTAACGGATATGTTTTAGAATAATCATATAGTGATGCAAAAACAGAGAGAAAGAGAATGAAAGAGAAAAAAAAACGAGATGGATAGAAAGATAGAAAGATAGATCCAACGTAATCTCCCCCAGCTGCAATAAAATTGTCGTACCGTTCCAACTTCTGGAAGGGCTCCTGCGAATCTCCTTGTGTGATTGTGTCGATGACTCTCGTGACAGCATCTTTCATCTCCTCAATTGTCTCATAACTACCTCTAAGGTTTTCCTTATTAAAAACCAAAAATCACAGGGAGCAAGTTTTGGGCTATAGGAAGGGTGAGGTACTGTTTTGATGCCCATCTTGGTCAAATAGTCTGTGACAAAGATAGAGTAGTGGTCTGCACCCTTGAGACCAACTTCGCACAAATGTTCCGTATCCTCAGTTCCTCTCGAATAATTGTGTGTACAGTTCCCACACTGAGATCAAACTGTGCTCTTTTGTCTCTATAGAAACACAAACTGTCCTTATCCATGAAATTCTCTATTTAACCAATCAACTCTGATGTTATATCTTCCTTACTCCACCCGCACCTCTCATATACCCTCACAGACTCCTTGATTTCTTTGCATGTCTTATGCCACTCAAAAACTGATGCTCTAGTTATGCAAAATGATCCAAAAAGAAGTCTACAATTTTTCCAAGTTTAAAACACAATTCTTCTAAAGCTTCTTCACGTTCAGATTACATTTTTGAAATTCACTAGCTCTGTTAATCTGGCTTTAGTAAGGTGTATTCCAAATCCTGTTGTAGCTGATCCTTTGAACCTGAAGTCATAAAAATTGGTCAGTCATCTCATAAGATGTATAGCAATAACATACTGAATTTTCAAGAACTATGAAAAAGTCTGGAAACTTATTGAAGGTTTTTCATGTGTGTGTGTGTGTGTGCGTGTGTGTGTGCGTGTGTGTGTGTGTGTGTGTGTGTGTGTGTGTGTGTGTGCTTGCTAAAGGGTAACAAAACAATATGGTTAAAATGAAACGATGCACTGGAATCGAAAGATGGGATGCCAATCGAGTGCATTGCGAGACAATAAATTTGATCATGAGGGGACGGAAATATTTCAAATACTCTTAATACCTCTCTTTGTTTCACACCTTCCTGCGTTTTATTCCAATTCCAAGAAAGTTTGATCCCAACTTCTGACACCCGCTTAAATTCCACGAGAGCGGCAGAAAAGCGATGCTTCCTTCAAACATGAAAACTGAATTCTAGTCGCGTTTTAATCAAATTTGTCACCAAAAATCTGCGAAGATCTTTCAGAAAATATTGTTGTTTTTTTTGGGGGGGGGGGAGCGGGGGGAGCGGGGGGAGAATAAACGAGAACTTTATGGGATTAATTATCTTGCTTTTTGCTCGTCTTGCGATTCATGCTATCATTAGACTCGTGGATTTATTGAAGATTGTATGTCTGTTCCTCAACAAAATCACGTGACATTTATCACGGATACTCAATAGATTCTACGGATATTGTTCCCTTCTATTTTTGATACCACGGTTAGAGCTATGGTCTCTATATATTTTTATTGAAATGGTTTAAAAGATAAACGAGACAATATATATATATATATATATATATATATATTAGCAGGGAGACCCGAGGTTGCCACGGATTGAATGATGATCAAGGAATATTTAATACTCCTATATTTTTATTGTCATTGAAATCCGTGAAATCGCCCAGAGGGTAGCTTCACATGCCTCCATGCAGTAACTTAGTCCAAAATACATGTTATTCGACATTGCACTCTAGAGAACCTACTGTTTCTTTTATAAGATTATTTTATATAAACTTCTTTCCAGTTAACGAAAAAAAAGCATTAAGAAATTTGCGTGCGGGGTTTGAACCTACAGACCACGTCATGCTAAAAAAAAAAAAAGACGCGTAAGTTTAGAAGTCTTATGAAATTCTTTGCAGTTGATGAAAACATTTAGAAAATTACGTGTGGAGTTTGAACCTACAGACCACGTCATGCAAAAAAAAACAAAAAAAAAACAACAAAAACAACAAAAACAAACAAAAACAAAAAACAAAAACACGCTATCAAACTACCCACAGTAGAATTTTCACGGCCCGTTGTTCTATCATTGTTGCTAAGCGACAACATATAAAAATGGCTTTACCGATCATAGATAAACTTGAATAACGGTTTCATTTATCGATAATCGATTATTGGTAATCATCAGGGGTATTCTCAGACAAAACTTAACTAAGATCACTCTCAGACTTATACATAAAAATTCTGCAAATTTTAAAGAAAATCTGTTCAATCGTTTCGGAGTCTATAAGGAACGAATTTATACACAGACAAAGTTGCATTTATGTATGTATGTATGTATGTATGTATGTATGTATAATATGTACGTCCCCTTAAAACAGATATATTGAATGGCATGAACCAAAGAAGTCATAAGTTCATTAAAAAATAAAATATAGTTTTTTCTTTGGTTTATTTTGATGAACTAATGCAAAGTCACGTGTAAGATGCAATAATGGAAGCAATATGAATGTGAATTAAGTATATATATATATATATATATATATATATATATATATATATATGTATATATATAAGAACAAGTAGTTAATAAAACATGTTAAAAATACTTTGAAAAAGAGTTGAAAACATTTAATTTTAAAAAGGGAAGCACAAAATAAGTTATATATATATACTAGCGGGGGTATCCGGCGTTGCCCGAGTGTTTGTTTCCGGGACGGGGGGAGTTTTAAAAAATGTTATGGTAGGTAAGTAGGAAGGATCAAACCCGGAGTCATGAGTAAAAGTAGGAAAATAAAGTGTGAAAAAAAACCAAAAAAAAAAAACATCTGCAACGTTAACAGTTCGGCCACCAAGAAAAGTCCATTCCAGTTGTTTAGGAAAAAAAAAAAAAAAAAACCACTGTGGTAGGTCGGCGCGAACGTGAAAATATAATATTAATTGTCCAGCACCCTAACCACTACGCCACAGAGCACTGCAGCTTAGTTTAGTGATTTTAAATAACTTAACATGATAGAACTACGAAGCCAAACCGGTGTTCTCTTCTCAACTGTTCCTTGTGAATGATCTCCAAACGGTGTTAAGTGGTGGCAGGGGGAGGAGGAATTTTTAAGAGAGAAAATATTTTACCACTTCCATTGATCTTAACCGATTTTGGCCGTGACTTCTCAGCAGAAAAAGTATAGAAATCTAAGATTATCGAGGAATTTGAGAACTAATAAGCCTATAACAAACCTCAGATATTGTTCTGCCGTTTGTGCATAATGTATTTGCATGAAATATCTTGATTTTTAATCCTATTAAGGTCAAAATCCCACGGGAAAAAATGAGTTCATTTTATTTATATAGAGAAGATAATATTTTTATTTATTTATTTTTAAAACTATAATCCACGTACATGAATGTTTCAGGGTCCTACTCCTCTTTAGCTGAGCTGTTATTAGAACTCGAACCCTGGACCTTATGTATTTCACTCCATCGTCTTATCCATTACGCTATGGTGCCATAGACGATTTACTGTTTAGTTTTTATCGTTTATATATTTACGTAGTTTTTTTGTTGTTGATTTTTTTTAAAACGATATTGAGGTTAGCGTCTTCACCTTGAAGATCGGATATATTTTTTAGAAATTGCCCACTTTTTATTTTGGACGTAAACAAATAATATTTTAAATTTATTTATTTATAAAACAGTAATCTACGGACATGCATGTTTCGGGATTCTACCCCTTTTCAGGGTAGCTTTACTGTTATTAGGACTCGAACCTTGGACCTTATGTATTCCGGTCCAGCGTCTTATCTATTACGCTATGATGCCATAGACGATTTACTGTTAAGTTTTTATCGGTTATATATATATATATATATATATATATATATATATATATATATATATATATATATATATATATATATATATATATATATATATATATATATATATATATATATATATATAT
This sequence comes from Euprymna scolopes, assembly GCF_053919585.1. Lineage (NCBI taxonomy): Eukaryota > Metazoa > Mollusca > Cephalopoda > Sepiida > Sepiolidae > Euprymna > Euprymna scolopes. The sequence continues at coordinate 3,038,592 of NC_136517.1, read as the reverse complement.
ATATATATATATATATATATATATATTGTGTACAGAAATTGTTAAATGAGACAAGAAAAATATGTTCATAACTTTAAAAGACCAAAAAGAAATTTTAATAATAAGCCAACCTGCAGGCTAATAAAACCGGCTAAAAGCGAGATAAGTCTAGCTAGCACGTCTATAATTAGAGAAATAGTAAATGAGATAAAAAGAAAATCAAATCTTAATTTGTGGGCAGACACGAGCGCGGTACTGGACTAGTTTAAAAGCATAACTGAACAACACTAATGTAAATTTACACAACTGGGTATCGTCGATTTTTACTCCCCTTCCAATCACTAAGGAAATTCTAGAAAAATCATTAATCTTCGCATTAAAATATAGAAAGATACGCGAGCTCGATAAGGAAACAATCATGCAAGCGAGGCAGACCCTTTTATTTTTTGACGATAAAGCATTGGTCAAAAAATCAAACCCCGAAGACCCCTTTGATGTCGCGATGGGATCGTATGAGAGTGCGTCATCTGCACATAAGATATAAATACGCTCTTATATTTCAGATTTTCCTTTTAATTGAGCACTCCGCTGGATTTCTTTTTCCAAAACAAACTAATCGTGTATATATATATATATATATATATATATATATATATATATATATATATATATATATATATATATATATATCTGTGTGTGTGTGTGTGAATAACATAACATTTTAGTTATATTCCAAGATCCAAATATTTATTTTTCATGCAAAAAATCTCCTCCGGCATTTTAAAATGTCGGTTCATTTTTTTACAGATCTGTTTCATTATGAAAAAACAAACGGTTATTATTATGTCAATGCGTATATACCTTATAAGGAGCTAAAATGTGTACTCCAGCAGCCAGTTTATTTCCGATAAAAAATTATACTTGTAAAACAGACTATTACAATGGAGACAATTTTAAATACTTACTCCAAAATCCCAACTTTCACTTAAATGTAACAAAATGTTTCATTTACATCTTACATTTTGATTTTTATCTATTCGTAATGTACATACGTATTTCAATTTCCACAAGTTTCGATAGAAAATATTACGAAGAAAAGGGCGTCGACCACACTCCCATAAAATATAACCATTACGTAAAACACGAGTTATATGTATTATTTGTCAAACTTTACCTTATATATATGATACTATGGTAAGGATTACATAGTAACATGACTTAAAAAGGTTTCTTCCTTCTTTTTTCCCTTCTTCTTTATTAATCTGATTATATAATGAATTTCTATTTAACTTTTATTCTCCATCTTTTATTTCATATATATATATATATATATATATATATATATATATATATATATATATATATATAAAGAGGGTGTTCGATAGTTAACGTTATAAAGTTTTTGTCGGTATTAATTTAAAAGAAATACAGATCACCAAAGCGTAAATATATACAATAGTATTAGTAGATTAAAAAAATCCAAACTTCATTCAATGCAACCGCCGTGCATCAATAAACTGCTGCAAACGTTTGGTGAATGTTTTACACAAGTCACGAATGATTTTTTGTAGCATTTTAGCCCATTCCTTTCTTAATTTCTTCTTCTTACTCTCCAAATTCGTATGATGGAAAGCTGAGATTGTACTCTAAAAAAATAGACCAAATATCTTGATCTCACCAGTTGATTTGAAACGTTTTAGTACTCTACACAAACATTCGATTTACATTTAAGGTCTTCACAATGTCTTCTGCAGACTTTCCGGATTTGAATAACTCCAAAAAGGTAATTTGTTTCGCTAAATCATGGGACATATTGTCAAAAGTGATCTTCAAGTTAAACTTTAACCATATACACACGAAAAAAGATAAACATCACGAAAATTCACTAAACATTATAATAATAAAAGTTGTAACGGTAAATATTAAACAACCTGTATAGAAATGAGTATCTAAAACTGTATATCATATTTGAATAATACATAATATATAATGATAAATAGAATGTGTAGAAGGCGGTACAATGCAGAGGTAACGGAAAGACACAAGCTGAAGCAGGTGAGAAAGTTTTATTAATCCAAAAATACAAATACATGTGTATATAATGATGTAGAATGGAGGAAAAATGCATTTTATTTTTAAACATTTTTTCATTGATTTATTTTATTGCAGACTGTTATCCTCATCTCAGTTGTTGTTTCATGACGATTCGGTCAACTATTCCTCTGGTTTTCGTCAGGTGGTACCCGCCAAAACGTGGAGAGACTACAACAGCTATGGATGGCAGTAATTGCTGAGAATGCGGTTTGGAGATTCGGAGTTACTATCTCATCGCGGTTACCACCTGACGAAGGTCAGAGGAATAGTTGGCCGAAACGTCGTGATGCAACAACTAAGAAAGATGAGAATAATTGTCCGCAATAAATAAAATTAATAAATAATGAATTCCAATTAAATAATATATATTTTTTCATAAATGTTTTATATATTTTTAATAACTTATAATCATGGCGATGGTCCGAGTAAAAAAATGACACTAATAATAAAGAATGGTATTTCTATTATTTTAATTGGAATTCATTATTGAGATGAGGATTATATTAATTTATTTTATTGCGGATGATTATTCTCATCTCTATTGGGTGTTGTTTCACGAGGTTTCTGATAAACAACTAATAAAGATGAGGATAATAGTTCGCAATAAATAAATTAAAAAATAATACTCATCTCAATAATGAATTCCAATTCAAATAATATATATACCATTCGGTACGGACCCGACCATGGAAGATCAGACAGATAATAAATAAACGTGGATTTATAAGATCCAAGAATCCAACCTTGATTGCCATTCGGCGCAGTTGATAGAGACGTTGAATCTCTACGGTTCCAGATGAGTATTGTGTGAAGATAGCAGTTTCAATCCTACCCAAAGCCATCCAGAGGTTTACTTGGCCAAAACGTGGTGAGACGACAACAACTACGGATAGCAGTGATTACTGAGAATGCAGTTAGGAGATTCGAAGTCCCTATCCGTCGCGGTTACCACCTGACGAACGCCAAGGGAATAGTTGGCCGAAACGTCGTAAAACAACAACCAATAAAGATGAGAATAATAGTCCGCAATAAAATAAATTAATAAAGAAGGGAGTAAAAAGAAATAATATGGATTCAACCAAACACTACAAAAAACAAAAAAAACAAAAAAAAACAGACAAATAAATATATAACAAATAAGTTTGGGAGAAAGAGATAGATGGCACCGGTAAGAAATAATTTTTAAATGACATGAATTGGTTAGCATAATTTATCTGAAAAAACAAAAAACAAAACTAGATCCAGTACAAAAAATTATTTTTGTTAATGCTTTTAAGGAAGGTAGTGTTTAATAAACACTTCTGGAGAGCCATTATTAAATATACACTTTTATTTTTAAATCCCCGAAACAGTGTTTCATATTAAACAACTGATGATCCTTTAAGAATATTGGTACTACTGTTTGTTCATGTAAGTAAAACGAATCAACGATGCACAAAAGTAATTTTCCAACAAAGGATATTTTTATATAATTTTAAAGGTTTTAAAACGTATATGTATATATTTTTTTTGTTGTTGTAAAATATGTTTTGTCAATTATATTTCAATCTTTGTGTCTACCAATCCTTTTGACTAAGAAACTCAATGCTATTGAAATATAGCAACGAAGCATATATAAAAGAATAATGGTATATCTACACTACAAGATCTTATTTATTTTATTTTTTATTTTTCTTACCAAATACCTCGGCCAACATATTAAAATTTCGGTACATTTTTTAGAGATCTGTTTCGTTATACAGAAACAATCATAATTATTATGTCAATACCAGATCTTCATATGCATATACACGTCAGAAAAAATAAAATTCATAGAAGACTCCAAAGAAGAGTATCCCAAATTTATTTAGGTAGCCACCTTGAAACTATAATTATGAGACGAAATTTTGGTTGAACATAGCTAAGTTATTCGAAATTTGGATTTTTAATTAGAAATTCAAAGAATAATCGATGTCATTTAATGAGCTAAGGACAGCGTTATGTCAAAAGTTTAACAATTATCGCAGTTGCATAAATGTATATTTGCGCATGCGGAAAAGCAGATTTACGTCTGCCAAGTAAACATTTTTCAACTTTGATCCTTTAGCAGCTATTTCTTCCGGTTAAAAACAGAATCGAATTTGCTGTGCAGGTCTGCATTCACTTTATATAAAGTTATAAGTCTGTAGACCCAAAAATGGCAGAGTAGTTTGATAGAGATCGTCATACAAAAAAGGTATATATATATATATATATTATTCTCATCTTTATTGGTTGTTGTTTCACGACGTTTCGGCCAACTATTCCTCTGGCCTTCGTCAGATGGTAACCGCGACGGATAGGAACTTCGAATCTCCTAACTGCATTCTCAACAATCATATATATATATATATATATATATATATATATATATATATATATATATATATATTGTTTATTTGTTTTGGTTAGCGATACTTTTTGAATGAATTCAATTATTTATACGAAAGTGCATTTTTACCTAAAAGCGAGTTGGGAATAATGTTCCCTTTGACCAATTTGATATCCCCATATAGGGAAGCAGCATATATATTGTTTTTTAAAATATAATTATCCACAGGGAGCGGCATATGTATTGTTTTTAAAATACAATTATATTAAAAAAAATAGTATAAATATATTTCTATATATATATGTCGGTAACATTATATCTAATATATTTTATTGATTCTACCACAGTCGTATCTCAATAAGTATATGAATTTCACAGATGGGTTTATATTAAAATATCATTTATGACATTGCAAATTAATGTGTGAGATGAAAAAAATAGGAAAAAGGGAGGGAATTCCAATATTTCGAATTCCGAGATGAGAAACTGTTAGAGTAATAGACTTACCGGCATCTAGGGACCGCGACATAAAGTATATATATATATATATATATATATATATATATATATATATACACATATATATATATATATATATATATATATATATATATATATATATATATATATAAGGTTAAAAAAGTATAAGTAGCATCAATTTCAATTGATGGCTCTCGTCTTGGGGAGGCTCCATGATTTGACAAGCTTCTGGGTTTGACCTTTACTCCTGATCTGAAATGGAACAAGTACATCAACTTTGTTGGCAAGGTCGCTGGGAAAATGGTGGGATCCTTCTACCGCTCCAGATGTCTCACTGCTGATGCAATTCTCTAACTGTATAAAAGCCAAGTACTCCAAGGATGGAATACTGCTGCCATATCTGGGCAGGAGCTGCCTATCCTGCTTTGAATGAGTACAAAATAGACTTCATGGCTTTGTGGGGGATGCCCTTTTCTCTTCTCTGCAGCCTTTCTCCCACAGAAGAGACGTTGCGAGTCTGTTTTCGTTTTATCATTATTTTCATAGCAAATGCTCGTCTGAGCTCTAATCTCTGCCCCCTCCCCTCGCAAATCATTCACGAAAGTACCCGTTTGGCTGAAACCACTGCCATTAATTTTCCCCACTCTTTAACTGTGCCTAAATCCAAGCGTAGATTCCATGAGCAGCGCTTCTTTCTTAGAAGTGCACGACTGTGGAACTCTCTTCCGGTTGCCTGTTTCCCACCTGACTACAACTTGTATGTCTTCAAGTCTAACATAAACAAATTCCTGACAAACCACCCCCTTAAGTAAGATACTTTATCAAATCTCCAATACTAATGATTACTATGATACTATCCCATTGATTACTGTAAACGCAATAATCCTTATCCCCGAGTGGCTTCCGGGCCTTGATAAGTGGTGCCATCCATGTAAAAAAAAAAGAAAGTTAGGTGTCATCAACTAGAATCAAAACTAAAACATTAATCGCTTAATTGTTTGAGCTATCGTATGATAGATAAGAAATAGTAAAAAATAAATGTATATTTGCGCACACGTAGAAGTAAAAATTTTAGTCGACTTTAACCTGTCGGAAATTTTGAACTCTTAGCAGTAATTTTCATCGGGTAAAACATAAATAAAATTTGTTTCGCACGTTCAAATCCCCTATATATCAAGCCCCATGTCTTTAGACCCAAAATCGAGGGATTAGTTTGGTAGAATCCATGCTGCATGCACGTAAACAAGGTCACTTATATATATATATATATATATATATATATATATATATATATATATATATATATATATATACGCATATACGTGTGCTAGAGCATTTCATCTTAAACGCTATACAATTATGCACAATATAGAAAATATGCATAAATGAAACTAAGCATAATAGTTGAATGAAACAAACCATCCAATACTACACCATAAAAATATATAATTTATCATGTAAAGTTACTTATTCAAAGGAATATGCAAATTACTTAACCTTTCTGAAGTCAGTCGCATATTCATGACTGAGTATATTAAGAAGTTCGTTTTAATAATTTTTAAATAGAAAAATTAAACTTTTAATATAAATGTCAATGCGACAGAAATTCAATTGTACATGTGTAAAGAGATAGATATAGATGCATAGAGATAGATTTCGAGTTAAATAGAGTGGAAGACGAAAATGTATGGAAAGATATAAATAGGTTGAAACAGGGATTTAAAGAGAACGGAACAGAAAGTGAAAGTAATAAAGAAAAAAGAAAGAAAGATGTTGGTGAAAGTGAAAGTGAAAGTAGAAAAGAATAGGGAAAGATTAGAAGAAAATGGAATGGAAAGTGATAGTGGGAACGAAAGAAAGAAAAAAGAAAAAGAGAGAATGAAATAAAGAATAAAGAAAAAAAAACATTGCTGGCAAAGAAAACGCTCCGTTTCGTTTCGCCATCCCAAATCGGTGACTCCTTCGGTTCCCTTTTTTCCCGTTCCCTTTCGCGCTCATCTCTTCTCTTCTTTTCTTAGTGCCAGTCTGAAAGACGAAATAAAATTAATTTTTCATTTTGGCTGAAATTCTTTTGAAGCTCGTGGCGAATGCGTTAGTTTCGCAGATTTTTGCAAAAATCAGAAAAGTGAAAAAAAAAAAAAGAAAACAACCAAACAAAAACAAACAAACAAAAAACAAACAAACAACAAACCGAACAAAAAAAAGACAACAACCAAAGCTATACAAATGGAAAGTAAGTAGAAAAAAATGAACACACAAGACGATAACAAACAAACAGAAAGACAAGTAAATATGGGGGAGAGTTGAAAAAAAACTAGCATTAGAAAAAAGGAGAATAATAATACCTGGGGACGCGAACAGAAAATGTCACCTCAGCAAAAACGCGGAATAAAATATGAGATAATAATAATAATAATAATAATAATAATAATAATAATAATAATAATAATAATAATAATAAACGGAAAAGATGTAAATAAAACGAAAACGGAACGAGACAGACAAAAAAGAATTGAAGTTTTTTATGTAAAAGAAACATTATAAAAAGTGACAACAAAAAACGGAAAAATAAAAACACTTATCTAACAGATGAAGTCATTTTGAGATTCTGAAGTGGTGGATCTCAATGGAATTTAATCTGATATATCAATCTTTGATTCTAACTAGCCAATTTGCATTTGTTATTGTTGTACAATGCTATTGGAACTATAAAATATACTTTTCTACAGTTTGATCTGAGATGACGACTGGAAAATGAAACATTTTGCAATTACAAAGAATATCTTTCTAACAATTAAAATATTTTTTGTGTTCTGTATGAAATTAACAACTAAAATTGCAGGCGGACTTGTGGAATCTTACCCCCTCCTTATTTTTTTTTATTTTCATTTTTTTTTTTAAGTTTTTCATCGAATGGAAATTAGCCTTCCAAATTATCAACAAAAAAAAAAGAAAAAAATGAAAAAAAATCAATATTTAAATATTTGTAGAGTGCGTTCAGTTTCTAATGCAACGTTCTAGTTAATTGATCACCCATTTTAGAAGAACTGGACGTTATTTCGCGAATTTAGCCCTTTTAAACAGGTTAGCCTTTTCTTTTAGATTATTTTAAAAGGCGAAATGAAAAAAAAAACTACTTTGAAAAAAGGCTAAATTCCTGAAATTTGGCCTACAAATATCGAATGGTTCTAAAATGGGTGATCAATTTACTAGAACGTTGTATTAGTAACTGAGCACCCTTAAAAATATTTAAATAATGACGCTTTACATTTTCATTTGGATAATCTTTACTAGAACATTTAATTCGATTATAATTCGCTGAAAAAAAATGACGAAAATAAAAAGAATAGAGAGGAAGATTCTTCAGGTCCGTCATATTACTTTACTACATCCGGGGCAGCTTCCATTCCTACGTCTAAAATATATATACGCTTTATCCTGGTCAGGCCTCTTGTCAGTAGACACTATGTGCAGCAGTGTCAAGTTTGTTGAGGAAGGGGGGGTCTTATATGTCTCATGTTGATTAAAGACTGCTAAAACAACTCCGTTACGATTAACCGCCCAAACGGAAAAAACAAAAAGAACTGTGGGAGATCAGCAGAAACGCTTCAAAGACAAAGTATGAATGTCTTCCTAAAAAAATCGTATTTCAACTAGCGCTAGACAGGTGTCCCTTACGTACGGCAAATCACAGAGTGATCATAATTGTTGAATGTGCACACATTAGGGAACACAAAAGAAAACGTACTAGTATAAAAGACAGTCCAGTCAGCACCTCTGCTACAGAATACTCCTACACGTGTGCTGCATGCGGGAAATACTTCAGAGCTCCAATCGGACTTACCCGCTCTCCCCGGACGTAAAAACAACTGCATAATTACAGTCAACTTTGCAAGAAATGGACGAATATGAATATATATATATATATATATATATATATAATAAATTCCGCAGCCAAACCACGTCTCAACCCACAAGAGCCATGAAAGTCAACGAACCGGAAGCCCAAGACTCGAGTTTCGCCCTCATTTGGGCTCATCAGTTAGGCACATCCTAACACAGGATTTGAAACCCGAGCCTCTTGCATGCGAGGCAAGCACTCTACCAACTGAGCAAACGTCCCGCACACAAGAATTTCTATTAACCAACACAGATCAAGCAACCCGTGCCAAAATCTGACTGTGAAATGGTCGGGTTTCGAATCCTGATGTGCCTAACTGATGAGCCAAATGAGAGCGAAATTCGAGTCTTGGGTTTCCAGTTCGTTGACTTTCATGGCTCTTGTGGGCTGCGACGTTGTTTGGCTGTGGAATTTATTATATATAACCTCTCACATTCTTAAAATCATATATATATATATATATATATATATATATATATATATATATATATATATATATATATATACTAGCAGTTCATCCCGGCTTTGCTCGAGCTCTATGTACTGGTCATAACTTTATCTACATATATATATATATATATATATATATATATATATATATATATATATATAAAGTTTGACTTATGTCCAGGTAATCTACATCTAAAAATTCAAGTGTTTAGATCCAAAATTGGAAGAGGAGTTGGTTAGAGTTTTAAAAGGTCAACTCTTTCAATATTGACCTCTTAACTGCCCAATTTTCGCTCAAAAACTGATTCAAAAGCTTGTTATATGAATACCCTTCGTAAATTTTAAATTTGTAAAATTTAAAATATAAAATTTCAAATGTTTATACCCAAAATTGGCTGAATACTTTGCTAGAGACCGCAAAGTTCAAATCTTTAAACCTTTAACCCCTTTGCAGCCAAATTTTCAGCCAAAAACCGACGAACAAGCTTGCCATATGTCTGAATACACTTTATGTAAAATTTCAAATGTTTAGACCAAAAACTGGCTAATTTGGTAGAAACCACAGAGGTCAAAATATTTTTAAACTTTGACCCCAATTTTGACCCCTTAGCATTTGATGTTTTGGGCTTTAATCAAATTAGAAAGTTGGATCCATTTCTAAGTAAGCTTCATTTAAAATTTCAAGTGCTTAGACCCAAAATTGGCGGCGGAGTTTGGTAGAGTTTTCAAAAGTCAAATCGTGTAACTTTGACCCCTGGCTGAAAACCGATTAAAAAGATTTTCCCAAATCTTAATACCCCTTATGTCAAATCTCGAGTCTGTAAACTGAAAGTTGACAGAGTAGTTTTCTAGGGAAATGTACACGCATACACATACACAGACGATATCACTTTATATATATATATATATATATATATATATATATATATTATAATATAAAGTACTAATCATAGTAGGGAGCGATAAATAGGAAAATGGATTAATCCTAATCTTATAAATTAGAAAAAAAATATCCAATCTGAATTTGGAAACAGGGACGAATCTCACAGGTAAAAATACATTTTTTTATAACATGAACAGCTTAGCCAAATTAATAATGAGTTGGAAACTAGATCCAATATTTAGAACATTTTTTGTTCTTGTGATTAAGGGAGGTGGTGTTTGATCAACACTGCTGGGGAGGCATGATTTAATATACTGTTTTGCTTTTAAATCCCCGAAAAAGTGTTTCATGGTAAACAACTGACGATCCTTTCAATTAAAATTAGGACTATTGTGAATTCGAAAATGCAATTTAATGCATTGATTGCACGTGATTTTGCAAACGAATAATAAAAAATATACAAATTAAATAAGTGTTTTTATATAGTTTTAAAGGTTAAAAACCTTCCAAGACTATACACACACACGCACACACACACATATATAAATATATATATAATTTTTAAAATATAATTATCCATTGACACGTGTTTCGTCGTCCACGACTCATCAGAGTGGCTGAATCTAGCGAGATTCGAAAGCGGCACCTCGTGATAAGAAGCCTAAACCTCTACCACGGTGCTAACCTCGCCGGGCTACTAAATGTACCGCTTTTACGTAGATGTTTTTATGGCACTTACTACCCAGCTCTACTTATGTATTGAGCACTGTTGAAGTAAATACTTAAAGTTTACGCATAAAATAATACTTTCGTATATTAATTTATGTGTGTGATTAAATGAAGTAGTTATATATATATTATATATATATATGTATTCATATATATATATATATATATATATATATATATATATATATATATATATATATATATATATATATATATATATGTATACAATGAACACGACAGAGTTATTCTTATTTCCGATTTTTCTGGATATCTTTTCAATTTGCCGATCAGTCTTTTTTATTTTAGCTGGCATAGTGTATAAAATGGCGCCCAAAAGTTGTCGTCCAGGCATATTCTACTCAAGCACTTTCAATCGGTATATCCGATTATCATCAATAACAACAATCGCTCCTGATGATAATAGGATGCCCCAATAGAAAGCGCTTGAGAAGAATATGGCTGAGCAACAACTTTCGTGCGTCATTTTACACAATATGCCAACTCTAATAAAAAAGACCGCTCGGCGAATGGGAAAGATATCTAGAAAAATCGTGAAAAAGATCATATAATATATATATATATATATATATATATATATATATATATATATATATATATATATATATATATATAAATATATATATATATATATATATATATATATATGTATATATATAATAGAGGAAAGATAGGATAATTCTAAAAAGGAATACTGAAATATACATTTCGAAAGAAAAAAAATGCAAAACGTTTATTTGCTCTTGCATATATATATATATATATATATATATATATATATATATATATATATATATATATATATATATAAATCTTTTTTATCTGTTTAGATTTCAAGGTTAGTTTCCAGTGAGCGAGCATGAGAGAGAGAGTGTGTGTGTGTGTGTGTGTGTGTGTGTGTGTGTGTGTGTGTGTGTGTGTGAGAGAGAGAGAGAGAGAGAGAGAGAGAGTGAGAGAGAGAAAGAATTTCTTACATAACTAGATAAATTCACGTCGCAGAATGTTGGCGCACACTAGAGTTGATATCTAAAATTATAGCTGACGGTGTTGGAGAGGAAAAAAAAAAAGGAAGGATATTCCCCTCCACTAAACAGACGGACCTCACCCCCTGCCACTAAAAAATGAAATCATCAACGACAAGACGAGATTAAAAAACGGTGATCGTTTTGACGCGTGATCGTTTGGAAACTTTCTGGAGACGCGGGAACTTCAGAAGATCTAAAGAACTTCCAATAACCACTTTTTTATATACAGAAAACAAAATAATATTCGTTTGGGGTTTGATTTTGATATTTTACTACATATCAACCCATTTTTAAAAATAAATACAAAAACAATACTTATGGGAAATGACTTTACTTGTATAAGCACTAAGTATGTCCTAGGATGGAATACTGTTGCTACATCTGGACAGGAGCTGCTAGAAGCATCTCACCCTGCCTTGACAGAGTTACAAAATAGACTTCGTAGCCTGGTAGGGAGTACCTTTTCTCTTACTTGCAACCTCTTTCCAACTGAAGAGACGTTGCAGGTTTGTATCTGCTTTATCGTTATTTTCATGGCAAGTGCTCGTCTGTGCTCTAATCTATGGTCACCCTTTGCCAAACTTTCCGTTTTCCTACTTTTTAGCTGACTATAATATGATCGTCTTCAAGTCCAATGTAAACAAGTTCGCTGTAAACGATTACAAACGACATTGCCCCATTGACTACAATACACTTATTAACCCTTATCCTCGAGTGGCCTCCGGGTCTTGATAAGTGATGGCTTCTTTGTAAAAAACAAAAGACTTATCATATACGATTGGTGGCTTGGGGTCAAATGACGATTGCGAATTAAATTTTAATACAGACTGAAAACTCGGCGTACTGCGTTCGATTCTTGTTTGGTTCATGGCGGTATTTTCACAGTGGATATGGACAACCTTAAAATGACCTTTACTATGAGTGTCAACTTTAATAGTTCCCTCACTGTCGGACAAGCTTCAACCTCTGCCCCATCACTGTAATGTCGCATCTCTATGCTTGTGTACTTTAATGAAAAGTTCTCTGATGAACTTATAGCATTTGTGCTTATTCAATGTACATGCGACGACTATACGACAAGAAGCAGAATCCCACCTCTTTATTCTTGAGATCTCTCGATGACGGAAAGACTTTTACTTTAACAGTTTCTTAACTCATACTGTTGGAATTTGTAATTCCATCCCTGATTCTTGCTTTTTCGTTTAACCTGCTGCAGTTTAAATGTAAGATGAATAAATATAGTGCTGCTACACTTTCCACAATCTTTTGTTAAACACGACCCCAAACCCTAGCCAGAGTCGTTCCTAGTGGGCAACATGTTAATACGTATTGTAACTTGTTTATTGGTGTCGTAATGTGTCTCTTTTAACATCATATGTACCCTATTTTAGGTCATGTAATGGAGAAACTAATTCTCGAAATCCTATTTTCTCTTTTAGTTCTTAAACAATCATTGTAAACATTTTATTATAATTAACTAAGTTATTCATCCCTCAGTTATCTATCTTACAATGATAATAAATAAGAATACATAGAAATAAGTAAATAAGAATAATTTTTTTTTTTTTTTTTTTTACACAGTGATCACCACTTATCAAGGCCCGGAAGCCACTCAGGGATAAGGGTTATTGCAAGTACATTACGTTAGTGTGGAGATTTGATGGAGTGTTTACTTAAGGGGGCGGTTCCTTAGGAATTTGTTAACATTAGACTTGAAGACATCCAAGTTGTAGTCCGGAGGGAAGCAGGCAGACGGAACAGAGTTCCACAGGCGTGCAGTTCTAAGAAAGAAGCTTTGTTCATGGAATCCGCGTTTTGATTTAGGCACAGATATAGAGTGGGGGAAATTTTTCACAGTGGATTCAGCTAGACGGGTGTTTTTCGTGAAAGATTGGCGAGGGGGGACCAGGGATTGGAGTTCAGACGAGCACCTGCCATGAAAATAACGATAAAACAAGGATAGGCTCGCAACGTCTCTTCTGTGAGAGAGGGGTTGCAGGGTAGAGAAAAGGGCATCCTCCACTAAGCCACGAAGTCTATTTTGTACTCTGTCAAGGCATGATAGCAACAGTATTCGATCCTTACACGTACTTGGCTTTTATATAGATAGAGAATTGCATCAGTAGTGAGATATCTTCTGGAGCGGTAGAAGGATCCCACCATCTTTCCAGCGACCTTGGCAACAGACTTGATGTACGTGTTCCATTTCAGATCAGGAGTAAAGGTCAAACCCAGAAGCTTGTCAAAACACGGGGCCTCATCCAGACGAGAGCCATCCATCACAATTGATGCCAGCTGGGGATCAGAGCGTTGATGATGTAAGGATAGGAGTTTGGTTTTGGATGTATTAAAGGTAACTAGCCACATCTTCCCCCACTGAACCACACGCTCGAGATCAGAGGAGAGAGAATCAGAGAGAACTTTGTCATTTACAGCCTTTGATGTGTTGCTGTAGATGGTCGTGTCATCAGCATAGATGTCAACGAATGATTTAAGTATGTGTTTAGGGAGGTCATTGATGTAGATCAGGAAGAGAGTTGGGCCCAGGATTGACCCCTGAGGAACCCCAGCATTTATATTGCAGGCCTCCGATTTTTGTCCATCTACCACTACTCTTATAAGCCTATCGGAGAGAAATGATTTAATGATTGAGAAAACATTTCCAGTTATACCGTAGCTGGAAATCTTGTGAAGTAGACCCTTATGCCATACCTTGTCAAAGGCCTTTGATATGTCAAGAGCAATTGCCCTAGAAAGGAAGCCTTTGTCAAGAGATTCACTAATCCTGTGGGATATAACCGTCAGCACATCTGCGGTAGATCTTGCAGAGCGGAAACCATATTGTGTGTCACTAAGAAGGTTATTCCTGCTGAGGTGGTTGACTATTTCTCTATTTAATATGGATTCCAGCAACTTACTCATAACACAGAGGAGACTTATTGGTCTGTACTGAGAGGGAGATGACTTATCACCTGAATTCTTAAAAACAGGGCAAACTGATGAGGTCTTCCAGGGGGTCGGAAAGCACTTCTCCTTAAGGCAGCGCTTAAATAGTTTCGTAAGTATGGGAGCAAGTTCTGGTTGAAGCTTTTTTAACACTATAATTGGGATGCCATCAGGGCCAGTTGCTTTACTGGAATCTAGGTTTTTTATTAGCTTGGCGACCTCATGCACGGATATTTGTATGTTACCTAGCTTGGTCTGTGTTATAGGAGGAAATATGGGAAGTTGATGGCCTTCGTCGCATAGGGTAGAATTAGCTGCAAAGTTCTTTGCAAATAGTTTGGCCTTGTCTGACGCTGACGAGATGACCTCTGGTCCATTGATAATGGTTGGGATAGAACGCACACTTCTGTTCAGGATCCTATTTGTTATTTGCCAAAACTGGTGAGAACCAAGCCGCTGATCAGCTACCTTGGATTTAACAGACTGGGCATATAGCTCTCTTGCATTTTTTATTACTCTTTTACAGTGGTTGCTGGCAGTCCTGAAAGCAGCTTTAGTCTCAGTGCATCTATTACGTTGGTAGCTATGGAAAAAGTGATTTCTGTGCGCGATAGCAGCAGCACATTCTGGGGAGAACCATGGCTGGCTTTTAGGTTTTTGTTGGAATTTTTTAGATGGTATGAATTGGTCAATGCCTACAATTAACCATTCGGTCAGATCTGATACTATAGAGGACACTTCCTTTTTAAACATGGAGTGCAGAGGTAAATCAGATATGAATGTACGGAAGCTATCCCAGTCAGCCATAGAGTACCGGTATACAGTACGGTGGAGGGGTACGTCTGGGGGCTTCTTACATTTCGTTTTTATCTTAACTGATACGACGGAGTGGTCGGAGGATCCTAGAGGAGAATGAACAGTACATGAACATAGCTCAGGGGAAGTTGAGAGAAAAAGGTCTAAGAGGCTTGCATATTGATTGGGTGTATCGGGCACACGGGTGGGTTCGCGAACTATCTGAGTGAGGTCATAGGCAATGGCAAAATCATGACAAAACCTCCCCTCATCATCTGTCTTATTTGAATGGGTCAGCCATTCCACGTTATGGACATTGAAGTCACCACAGATGTGGATGTTAGCCGAGGGATGTGAAGACAGTATGTGGTCTATTTTCTCAGATATGCTCTTAAAGATAGTAACTCCGCTGTTGTGGGGCCTGTAGAGGGCAAATATAAATGCAGTGGTGTTAGCAAGTGCAACCCTGAAGCACATATAGGGTAAATTAGGATCTTCTCTTGAGATATCCCTGCCACATGGGAAGCCATCCTTAATGTAGGCACATATTCCATGCCCATGGCGATCTTGGGTGTCTGATTTAGCTGTTAAATTGGAGTATCCATTAATTATAAACTCATCTAGGGAAGTGGTCGGCCCTATTCCAGTTTCACTTAGAAATAATATGTCCGGTTTCGTCTCCTGTAATTGGGTTTCAACCTCTGGAAGGTTGGAACGTAGACCCCTGATATTGGAGAAGGAGACCTGGTAGTAGGGGTCTACGCTGGAAGATGGGGTTCTAGGTTTAATCGAGTTTTTATTCTGGAGATATAATGAATATAAATAATAATGAAAATAATAATAAATAATGAAAAGGTCACCACTTATCAAGGCCCGGAAGCCACTCAGGGATAAGGGTTATTGCATGTACAGTACGTTGTACGTTAGGTTTCATAAAGTGTCTACTTAAGGTGGCGGTTCATCAGGAATTTGTTTACGTTGGATTTGAAGACATCCAAGTTGTAGTCAAGTGGGAACCAGCCAGATGGAACAGAGTTCCACTGGCGTGCAGTTCTAAGAAAGAAGCTTTGTTCATGGAATCCGCGTTTTGATTTAGGCACAGATATAGAGTGGGGGAAATTTTTTGACAGTTGCTTCAGCTAGACGGGTGTTTTTCCTAAAAGATTTGCGAGGGAGGAGCAGAGATTGTAGCTCAGACGAGCACTTGCCATGAAAATCACGGTAAAACAAAGACAGGCTCGCAACGTATCTTCTGTGGGAGAGAGGTTGCAGGGAAGAGAAAAGGGCATATCCACTAAGCCACGAAGTCTATTTTGTACTCTGCCAAGGCAGGATATGCTATCTTTTAGCAGCTCCTGCCCAGATATGGCAACAGTATTCCATCCTTACACGTACTTGGCTTTTATATAGATAGAGAATTGCATCAGTAGTGAGATATCTTCTGGAGCGGTAGAAGGATCCCACCATCTTTCCAGCGACCCTGGCAACAGACTTGATGTACGTGTTCCATTTCATATCAGGAGTAAAGGTCAAGCCCAGAAGCTTGTCAAAACATTGAGCTTCTCCTAGGCGAGAGCCATCCATTACAATTGATGCCAGATGGGGATCAGAGCGTTGATGATCTAAAGATAGGGGCTTAGTTTTAGATGCATTAAAGGTAACCAGCCACGTCTTCCCCCACTGAACTGCACGCTCGAGATCAGAGAAGAGAGAATCAGAGAGAACTTTGTCATTTACAGCCTTTGATGTGTTGCCGTAGATGGTCGTGTCATCAGCATAGATGTCAACGAATGATTTAAGTATGTGTTTAGGGAGATCATTGATGTAGATCAGGAAGACAGTTGGGCCCAGAGGGACTCCAGCATTAATATTGCAGGCCTCTAATTTTGTCCATCGACCACTACTCTTATGAGCCTATTAGAGAGAAATGATTTAATGATTGAGAAAACATTTCCAGTTATACCGTAGCTGGAAATCTTGTGAAGTAGGCCCTTATGCCATACCTTGTCGAAGGGCTTCGATATGTCAAGAGCAATTGCCCTAGAAAGGAAGCCTTTGTCAAGAGATTCGCTAATCCTATGAGATATAACCGTTAGCACATCTCCGGTAGATCTTGCAGGACGGAAAACATATTGCGTGTCACTAAGGAGGTTGTTTCTGCTAAGGTGGTTGACGATTTAATATGGATTCAAACAACTTACTCATGACACACAGGAGACTTATAGGTCTGTACTGAGAGGGAGATGACTTATCACCTGAGTTCTTAAATACAGGGCATACCGATGAGGTTTTCCAGGGTGTTGGAAAGCACTTCTCCTTAAGGTAACGCTTAAACAGTTTCGTAAGTATGGGAGCAAGTTCTGGTTGAAGCTTTTTTAACACTATAATTGGGATGCTTTCAGGGCCAGTTGCTTTACGGGAATCAAGGTTCTTGATTAGCTTGGCGACCTCACGCACAGATATTTGTATATTACCTAGCGTGTTTTGTGTTATAGGAGGAAATATGAGGAGTTGATGGCCTTCGTCGCATAGGGTAGAATTAGCTGCAAAGTTCTTTGCAAATAGTTTGGCCTTGTCTGATGCTGACGAGAAAATCTCTGGTCCATTGATAATGGTTGGGATAGAACGCACACTTCTGTTCAGGATCATATTTGTTATTTGCCAAAACTGGTGGGAACCAAGCCGCTGATCAGCTACTTTGGATTTAACAGACTGGGCATATAGCTCTCTTGCATTTTTTATTACTCTTTTACAGTGGTTGCTGGCGTTCCTAAAAGCAGCTTTAGCCTCAGTGAATCTATTACGTTGGTAGCTATGGAAAAAGCGATTTCTATGCACAATGGCAGCAGCACGTTCTGGGGAAAACTATGGCTGGCTGTTAGGTTTTTGTTGGAATTTTTTAGACGGTATGAATCGGTCTATGCCTACAATTAACCATTCGGTTAGATCTGATACTATAAAGGACACATCCTTTTTAAATATGGAATGCAGAGGTAGATCAAATATGAATGTACGGAAGCTATCCCAGTCAGCCATGGAGTATCGGTATACAGTACGGTGGAGGGGTACGTCTGGGGACTTATTACATTTCATTTTTATCTTTACTGATTACAACGGAGTGGTCAGAGGATCCTAGAGGAGAAAGAACAGTGCATGAACATAGCCCAGGGGAGGTTGAGAGAAAAAGGTCTAGAAGGCTTGCATACTGACCGGTAGTATCTGGCACTCGGGTGGACTCGCGAACAATCTGAGTGAGGTCATAGGCAATGGCAAAGTCATGACAGAACATCCCCTCATCGTCTGTCTTATTTGAGTGGGTCAGCCATTCCACGTTATGGACATTGAAGTCACCACAAATGTGAATGTTAGCCGAGGGATGTGCAGACAGGATGTGGTCTATTTTCTCAGATATACTCTTAAAGATAATAACTCCGCTGTTGTGGGGGCGATAGAGGGCAAATACAACTGCAGTGGTGTAAGCTAGTGCAACCCGGAAGCACATATAAGGTAAATTAGGGTCTTCTCTGGAGATATCCATGCCACACGGGAAGCCATCTTTAATGTAGGCACATATTCCATGCCCATGGCGATCTTGGGGGTCAGATTTCGATGTTAAGTTAGAATATCCGTTAATTATGAATTCATGTATTGTTTTGTTTAAACAAAAAATATACTTATTAAAGTTATGGTGTTCAGTAGTAAATACAAAACGCAAGCATTTATTTTTGTTTTTTATATAAATAAAGCATCGTAATTTATAACTCGAAGAAAAATTTATTTCTCGAACTACTGATATTATTGAATTAAGCATTGTTTATTTAATATTTTCATACAAAAAAAGGTAAATGTTACCTTACGCTATAACAGAATACTGACCACTCTAATTTGTTTTTAGGGGTATTCGAGGTCGCTGACAACGAATCTGATAATCAAATCCGCAGCAAATTTACTGTTTGCATGGTATTAACCCGTATACCTTGGGACTATTTTGTGCCATTTCACCGCCTTCGGTAGTGTTTTTCTTACATGATACGTTCGCGTGCGAACGGGCGTAGTGGGGTGTCTTATCATATCGCGTAGACATCTTTAAGCGGTCATTTAAAGTAAAGTTGTTTTTTTTTTTTAAATGTGGTTTATTTCTTTCTTTTTTTTTTGTCTTACGTAGTTTTAATGCTTTTTAATTGATCTAAAAAATGTTTTCACGAGCGGTTTACCAAAACATAACCACCAAAGATAGTTTTATGTTTTTTGTTCTTTTTATAGGGGGGGGGTATTCCATTAACAGGTGCTTCTGCAGTTTAATTAACCGTTTTTCCGTAAGTAATGTGCCGACATTTACCATTTCACAAAAATTCTGTTTACATTGGGGAGGGGGCGGTGGTGGTGCTAGGGTGCGCGCGCAGAAAAACGGTTAATTAAACTGCAGAAGCACCTGTTAATGGACCCCCTCGTAAAAAGAACGAAAAACACAAAAATATGTTTGGTGGTTATGTTTTTGCAAACCGCCTGTGAAAACTTTATTTTTTGATAAATTAAAAAACCACATTTTTTTAACTTTCTTATTTGAAAGATTCCTACGCGATATGATAAGACCCTCCACTAGGCCTGTTCGCACGCGAGCGTATTATGTAAAATAAAAATACTACCGAAGGCGGCGAAATGACACAAAATAGTCCCAAGGTCTAGGGGTTCATACCATGCAAACGGTAAATCTGCGGCGGATTTGATAAGCAGACTTCGTTGTCAGCGACATCGAATACCCATAAAAAAATCAAATTAGAATGGTCGGTGTTCTTTTGGGCGTCAGGTAACATTTACCCCCCCCCCCAAAAAAAAAAAATTATAATAGCAAAAACATTTCTACTTTTTTTAAATTACAGATTTCGCAGAATTTTTATATGCAAGAGTTTAATAATTTCCTTGCTTGCAAGAATGTGAAACTTTCGGCGTAACATAATTTTTATATAATATTCGCCAGTAATTAAAAAAAATTAATTTAAAAACAGGAACATAGAAAAATAATTAAATTAAAAAATGGTAAAATTTATACAAACATTTACAATAGAAATGTACGGATGGGGGTGCCCGTCTGGGTAAAAAAAAGAAGAAACCCAGCACCCCTCTTTCCTTTTATGACATCATTCTCAGACAGCTTTTCGTTCGACTGTCCCAGATTTTGGCCTCTGTATATTCCGTATTTCCAAAAGTACGGTTTGTTGTGCTTATGCGAACGGCAAAAACACTCGGTTGTGGGCCTAATTCAGTTATTTTTAACACAAACAAGGTGTTTTTTTATTTATTTAATTCAATATTTTAGGACTTTACTAATTTGAAATAAACCGAGAAAACTAATATTTATCTCTAAAAGGATTTTTACAATGAATTTATTTAACTTCAAAATTTACCTGAATTGGTTAGCTTGCGTGAAAACATTTTTCATAACTTTTTTTTTCACGTGTACAAATATTTTTTTCCTTTGGGAAATTAAGTTTAGTTCTTAATCTTTCAAATACAATCAAAAAGTTGTCGGAAACCTACAACAAAATTATGATAAATCGGCTTTCAAAACTAGGCCCCCTTATTCTTCGTTTATTTTTGCACATACCTAAAAAATGGATATTAGCAGCAAATCGACCATTGTGGAGGAAATTAAAGATTCAGTTAGATTCTTATTTCAGTCACCTAAATTATTTAGTGTGAAATGAATTTAGGAATTTATATCCAAACCTAAATATTATTTTTACTTAAATATAAATAACATTAATACACTAAGTTAAGGAAAATTTGCATAGAATGCTCTTCTTTATAGTTGTTGTAAAAATGGAACGGAAAATTAAATTTCGTTGCCTTTTAAATTCGGTACATTTTTACATTACGTCCAACACATGGTTCACATTCGACATGTCAACTTTTACAGATTTTCGGATATGCTGACAACGTTAGGGGTGTCTATTCCGAAAGCCGTTCTTAACATGGGTAGATTGAAGTGTTTATTCGTTGTAAACGTACCCGACAACCTATAAATGTCTACATTTCCGATGTGAACGGTTATTTAAAAAAATAACACAAAGATATACCAAACTGACTTTTTTCGTTTAAAAATGGAATTATTTCCCTTTCGTTAATAACTTTTTTGTTAATATTTTGTTTTATATATATAAAGTACAATTGTTGAATGTTATTCTTTTGATTATATTCGTTTGGGGGGGGACACAATTAAAAAAAAAGATTAAAACTGAGCGAAGTGAAGCTTCCATTCACTTTTTACAACAACCGTAAAACAGTGCATACTCAGCAAGTTTTATCGTAAGTTATAAACATCTAGATCTACTTACATTATATTAAAAACCGAGCAACTCATAAAAATCTGGTAGCTGAGTGTCGAATCTGCTTAAAATATTGAAAAAAAAGGAAAAAAATAGAACCTCTTCCAAATATACAGGCAATAATTTGGGTTTGTCCTTCCCTTGAGTGTTTCCAATAAGAGGGGTTGATTTACTAGGATTTGTATTAGAAGTTGAGCACTTATTAAAATTATTTAATTGTTGAATTTGTATTTGATTAAGTTTGTTAGTTTGCAATCGCTGATAGCCCACTCAAAAATTGAACAAAAGACGAAATTAAAAAGAATGGCACTCATACAGAATTGGCCCCTCCCCCGGATTCCAATTATGGTTGGGGTTTGATCGGCAATCACCGGATTCAACCAAGCGTTGTTCAAATGTTGAAACACTAAATCAACATTTTATTTATTTTTTGCACAATTAATTAGTTAATGATGGGAGTATTTTTTCTGTTTATTTTCTTAACATCTGTTGACAAAAAATAATTTGTATATTCTCTGGAAAAAAAATTACACTTTTCTCTACTTTCACCTAACTATTTACAGTATTCACATAAAGCATTCATCTGCTCTTTTTATAATAAAAATTCCGTTTTCAAAAATAAAAAAAAGTTTACTGCCAACTTTCTTTAAAGAAAAAGTGCAAGTTTTCCTGAAAAAAAAATCACCTAACAATTTATGGTAAAACATTAATCTTTTTTGTGGAAAAACCCCAACTTTTATTGAAAATAAAAAATTGCAAAATATAATAAAAGTAAATAAACAATACAAACTGCAATTTTCTTGAGGAATGTGTTCAATTTTAACAAACTGAGCCACAGAAACGCTTGGTCGGGTACAGATATTTAATATATAATAATAAACTATATTAATAAATGAACATTATGATAAATACAGATAATAAATAATAATAATAATAGTGGATATTAATTAAATATGTAATGTTATGACCCTTTAGGCTGTGATCATAGCGTAGTATCTGTTAACTGTGGCACGCGAGGTCAAGGGTCAAAACATTATTACTATTGTTATTGTATTCTTATTAATTCATTTGAGCGACTGTTTTAAAAATAATAAATAAATAAAAATGTTATATACGTCCAAACAAATTAAAAAGGGCGACTTTCTAAGTAAAAAAAAAGAAAGAAAAATGAGCTTCGAGGCGGATCAAATATTAACCGTATGTATCGCTTGAAAAAACAAGAATAACATATATATATATATATATATATATATATATATATATATATATATAATGATTTACTATTATAATTAAATAAGAGCTAAATTGACCGACTTAATTCAACTGAAAGTGCTCAACGATAAGAAACGAGTTTCTGAAAGGGGCTGAGATAATTATTTACTATAATAATTAAATACCTACAGACACTAGTGTTTCATCCTTTCTGGAATCTTTAGTGCAGGGTCTCACGATTAACACCAGTCAATAAATTTTAACCTGGCAACACGAGCCATCTCTGGCTCGATTAGCAAAGACCGTATCCATTCGGCTACCATCAACCGCGAGAAATAATGTTGAATTTTAACATTTTATTTTAAATGTTTTTAACGCCAGTCACAGTGATCTAATCGTTATACGATGATCTATGCATAAGAGCTAAATTGACCGACTTAATTCAACTGAAAGCGCTCAACGATAAGAAACGATATATATATATATATATATATATATATATATATATATATATATATATATATATATATTTATAACGATTGCAAGTATACACACACACAAACCCCCAATACTAATGATTACTACAATACTATCTCATTGATTACTGTACACGCAATAGCCCTTATCCCTGAGTGACCTTCGGGCCTTGATAAGTGGTGACCCCATGTAAAAAAAGCAAAAAAAAAAAAAAACAATTATGCCCTCTTTTCAGATCGTTGATTGGAGAAAAAGCAAATTCGCACACTTTTTATTTCAATGCTACCTCAGCCGAAAAGCTGCTGAAACCGCTCGCAATATCAATGAAGTGTTTGACCCAGAAACCACTATTGAACGCACAGCACAATTGTGGTTTAAGAAATTTCGTGGCGATGACGAGCGTGGTGGTCAGCCATCAGATGTTGACAACAATCAATTCAAAGCCTTAGTCCAAACCAATCCACACACAACTGTTCGAGAACTTGCTTCTGAATTAGATGCAGCGTATACAACAATTTCCAACCACTTGAGGGAGAAGGGAAAGACAAAAAGATTTGATAACTTGGTCCTTCACGAATTGAACGACAACAAACAGAGGTCCTTATAATATATAACGAAAACTTATTTGTAAAATGCATCATTGGAAATCAAATTTCCAAATTTCGCAAGAATCTTCTTGTCAACCTAATATATTTGGGAGAAAAAAATATAAACATTCTTTTATAGAGGAAAGGCAGAGAATAGTAAACAGAATTTCACCTGCCCATATTAAGAATGGTTTGCTTAATATCATGTAGACATTCATTCGTGGTGTGGGGGCGGGCTTTGTTAACTATTATATCCCTACACATTGTTTTTTTTGCATAGCAATCGTCGTTTATTTATAATTGTTTAGGTACATTTCAAATTAATGACGAACAAATGCGAAAACAAATCTTATTTTAAAATTATCACCGATTACAAAAAAAAATCATATACAAAATATTTTTGAAAACTTTTTTCAAATATACGCATCCTCTCGTATATATTTGTTTTACATTTTTCAAAATATATGCAAAAATTGCACGGAATGTTTTAAACCTCTCTAAAAATCTTTTGGATTTTTTTTTTTACATCGGAATCGTTACTTGTATCGGAATCGAAAATTTAGAAAAGAATCAGTAATTCTATCGGATTCAGTAATATTTTGGAATCGTCCCATCACTAATAGATAGTGAAATCAAGAGATTTCTTCCTTTTTCATCAAATTGTTATTTGACGTTAAACTCTCTTGATATTTGACGTTAAAATCTCTTGATATTTGACGTTAAAATCTCTTGATATTTGACGTTAAAATCTCTTGATATTTGACGTTATATTCTCTTGATATTTGACGTTATAATCTCTTGGTATTTGACGTTAAACTCTCTTGATATTTGACGTTAAAATCTCTTGATATTTGACGTTAAAATCTCTTGATATTTTACGTTAAAATCTCTTGATATTTGACATTATATACTCTTGATATTTGACGTTATAATCTTTTGATGTTTGACGTTATAATCTTTTGATATTTGACGTTATAACCTCTTGATATTTGACGTTAAAACCTCTTGATATTTGAGTTATAATCTCTTGATATTTGACGTTATAATCTCTTGATATTTGACGTTATAATCTCATGGTATTTGACGTTATAATCTCTTGATATTTGACGTTATAACCTCTTGATATTTGACGTTATAATCTCTTGATATTTGACGTTATAACCTCTTGATATTTGACGTTAAAATGTCTTGATATGTGACGTAATAATCTCTTGATATTTTACATTATAATCTCTTGATATTCGACGTTTTAACTTCTTGATATTTTGCATTAAAATCTCTTGATATTTGACGTGATAATCTCTTCATATTTTACGTTAAAATCTCTTGATATTTGACGTTATATTCTCTTGATATTTGACGTTATAACCTCCTGATATTTTACGTAATAATCTCTTGATATTTGACGTTATATTCTCTTGATATTTGACGTTATAATCTCTTGATATTTGACGTTAAAATCTCTTGATATTTGACGTTATTATCTCTTGATATCGATGTATGACACTAGAGTCATCGTCCAGATCACAGTCCCAATGAATATCATATTCACGGCCTTATGATTTCGATTATCGCAAAATAAAATAAATGAAGTCATAATACGATCAAAGTGATATCTATTTTCACGCGGTGCTTTGTTTTCAATTCATTGAATTTATTAAAACTCCTTAAAAGCATTTCCAGGTATTATGAACCCGTCGTGCTACAGTTATTTCAGCTAGTATCTCATATTTTGATAAAAGCGTGATAAAGACATATCATAGATTGATTGCATAATAACATTTTTGTTCGTGCTTTTTCCGAAGTTTCAAGATTTCGTTATTTTTTAAAACATGCAAATTGTGTTAAAAGTTTAACGTTTACAATTTCAAAATCGTTTTACGTTTTTTTTGTTTCTATTTTATTTGACATATTTTAATAGTATTTTTATGATCTAACTCTCTCTCTCTCCATTTCTTTTTCACTCCAATACATTATATATATATATATATATATATATATATAAAACACATGAACACACACTTATACATATATATATATATGTATAAGTGTGTGTTTATGTGTTTTATGTATATATATATAAAACACATAAACACACACTTATACACACACAGATATATATATATATACGCACATAACACACACACACATATATATGTACAATATTTTTATATGACTACAGTCTCCCTCTTTTTTTCACACCCTCCCCCATATATGTGTTTGTGTGTGTTTGTATGTGTTTGTATGTGTGTGTTTGTGTGTGTACATATATATATATATATATATATATGTGAGTGTGTGTATTATGTATACACGGATATGTATGTGTGTACACGCACACATATATACGATAAAATGCTATATTTTTTTTAAAAATTGATAACGGGTTTTATGCGGTTGATAGAAAGTCGTTTTAGATTGTAATTTTAGAAGTGGGGTACATCATTTTATTTTTATTTTTATTTTATTTTTATTTTGCTTTATTTTGTGTTATTTTATTTTATTTTCAAAAGCTGATTCTAAACGCCGCGTTTCCTGCCTGGAAGACAGACACGAGGAGCGAAGCACACCTCACAGAACGGAAGAATTCAGAATGGCCTGTCAGATCTAATTACAGCGCAGCTCAAAATGATTCGACAGGAATGGAGTGACATCACAGCTCAAGGCGTTTGGAATTTTAGATTCAATCTACATTAGGCATTTAAGATAGAACTTGATTTTTGTAAAAAAAAGAAGAAAATAACGATGTATATTTTATTGTAGATTTAAAATATCGTCACACATGCCCCGTCATTTAAGAGACATGCAAAATAAAGACTGTGTTTGAGATCAAAAGCACTTCGAATCAGACATGAGTTATCAAACAAAAAGACATGCAACTGAGTTTGTCGTTTTGAGACCATCATTCTAATATATATATATATATATATATATATATATATATATATATATATATATATATATATATGTGTGTGTGTGTGTGTGTGTGTGTGTGTGTGTGTGTGTGTGTGTGTGTGTGTAGCACATATTTTCAACTAATATTAACATATTTTTAACACACTCTTTTTAGTGTTTTATAACTAACCATCCTAAAGTGCCGTTTCATTTTAGGTCGGTCATAAAAAAATAATTTGCTAATTCGTTTATTTATTCTGAAGAGAATAGCATTCTTTGAAACTCCGCAGAATACAGATTCTCTGAAAATTGTTTTTGGATTATTCTGTCGAACAATAAATTTACTTGTAAATTTTAATTTACAGTCTTTATTTCTTTTCCTTACACACACACACACACACACACACACACACACACACACACACACACACACACACACACACACACACACACACACACACACACACACACACACACACACATATATATATATATATACGTACATACGTAATGCATTTTTTACATACTTCATACATACTTTTAATTTTAAAGAGGGATTTACAATGAAAGTCTAAGTTCTGTAGTTATATAATAATATATAATAATATATATATAATATATAATACACGCACACACACACACACACACACACATATATATATATATATAATATATATATTTCAACAAGAAGACTCAACCATCTTACTACAAAAATGCTAGTTTATTTTGGTGATTTAACGCCCTCCTGCCCCATTTGTGCTGATGGCTGATGTGAAGACAATATAAAAAAAATCTGATTATTTATTAATATTAATAAAATGAATATCGTTTCCGAAACGATCGTACATCCAATTTGACTTTGTTTTGTTTCTCCTTTGGAAACTGAGAGACACCCACACACATATATGGATAAGTATAGATATAAGCATGTATATATATATATATATATATATATATATATATATATATGTATAAATTCATATATAAATGTATATATATATTTATATATATATATACATTTATATATATTGCATATTAAAACTGTTTAAGTCTACTCAAGTATACATCTACACACACATGCATATATATATATATATATATATATATATATATATATATATATATATATATATATACTAGCAAAAGTACCCGTCGTTGACTGGGTTCAAAACCAGCCTACAGAAAATGAACTCTGATTTTTGAAAGTATGATAGATTATGAAAAGAAAGGGTTGTAAAGAGATAGCTTCGAATTTGGGGGTATCAAAACCAAAGCAAAATATGATGAAAGTAAAAATAAAATAGATAAACCTCATAATTTATTATAACATGCATGTTCACACTGAAACACTTATCACAATATTCTGTGGATCTATATTAAAAAAACTTGTTAAACTTTGTGGTATATTTTCATTCTATGGAGGTCAGGCGCGAACGAACACCCCATAATTATATTATACCATATTTCTTCAAACTGAAACATAATCATCAAAGTATACTTACGCATATATATATATAAAACGTCTTTATTAAAGTTTGTACCTATTTCCATTCTATGGAAGCCAGGCGGGAACGCAGGCCCCAAAATTGTATTACACCATCTCTATTAAAGTTAAAACATACTTATACAAAGTATTATTATGTACATCTATATCAAAAACATATGTAAACATTTTTTTTTTAATTTTTCAATTTTTTATTTCCATACTTTGTGGACCAGGCGCGTACGTAGACCCCACCATTTTAATGAATCATCATTATGCCAGATCAAACATACCCATTCCTGTGTCTCGATACATCTTCTATCATTATATGTGATCAGTTTTCTATAATAGTCAACCATATAGAAGCCTATTCGTGACCAGACACACACACAGACGTTCAGCTTTATATTATAGATATATAAACATACATATATTCATATAAACCGAAGCTATTATAAAGTCATATATATATATATATATTTATACATATATATATATATATATATTATCTATATATTAATTTGCTTGTACGTACGGTGTCACGTCATCATCATCGCAAACATTAATGAATGAAACGCGTCATCATCATCGCAAACATAAATTAATGTGAATTATCTCCCTTTATTGTTCAATCTTTATCAGTTTAAATATAGTATAGTATTTTACTTACATTTTTAACTATGTCTTCTGGAACGCTTATGTTTTTTTATTCAATAATAAATATATTTTTACATTTAACGCTACGAGTTCGTTTTTTTCTTTATTGTGCCATTTTATCTTTTTTATTATTTTTATTTACTTTTGAGTGAGCCTTACATAAGAAAAAACATGTTTAGAAATAAATGTTACAAAAGTCAAGAATAAATAACCAGTCACCATTGGCAAATACACTGAGTAACACAGAGTCAAAACATTTTACGCCTTGTTCTGTTTTGTTTTTGTTTTACGGCATATCCATCCTTTTTCGTGTTATTTAATGCTGAATCGAGTAATTTTGTAACATTTATACAGCTTCACGTTGTTTACATAGTTATTACTTATGTTTTGTTCGTTTTATTTTGCTTCTTTTACAGGCAGTCATCTTCTAATGCCCACCGAAGGGCATACATATTTAAATACTATAAAAAATGAACACAACAATTTTTTAAAATATTTGTTTCATTACTTACGATTAAATTTATTTAAATAGATATTTGGGTTTGTATTACTGTACACAGATTCGAAAAAGTTGTCAAAAAACAAATATATAACAAATAAATGTTATCAAAGGCAAGATAAGTTACTTTTCTACCTAACTGGATATATTTTTCGTGTTTTTATTCAATGTAACATGTTTATTCAGCTCGAAAAACATACAGTGTTTACCGATGTATTGGAATATTCAAGATGGAGTCTGATTCTCTCTTTAGCACGGTAAGTTTGGGAAAAGATGTTATAAATAAAAAAAACGGATAAAATACTGTTAAAAACTCGCTCAATACATGTAACTGTGACATAGGTTGACATATATTCGGCGGGTTTTTATTAGTATTTTGCATAGTTTTTTTTATTTATAACACCTTTTTCCAAACTTACGGTGTTAAAGAGGGTGTGAGACGCCATCTTGAATTTTCCAATACATCGGTAAACACTGTATGTTTTTCGAGCTGAATAAACATGTTACATTGAATAAAAACACAAAAAATATATCCAGTTTGGTAGAAAAGTAACTTATCTTGCCTTTGATAACATTTATTTGTTATATATTTGTTTTCGAATCTATGTGTACAGTAATACAAACCCAAATATTTATTTCCTATTTAAAGATTTTCAGTATATTTTATTTAACTAAATAATTTTTCCATTATTTTTATTACATTGTTAGGTGAAGTTTCAGAATAGTTAAAACCATATTAAACCATATTAAGAATGTCTTTCAGCATGATTCTTACAATAGCGGTATCAAATATTTTTTTTCCTTATTTTAAAACAAATTATTAAAAAAAGATACAAGACCATTACATTTTTTTTTATTAAATCGCTATTTAGGTGAAGGTCCAAAATAGGAATTTAGGAAAACTGGTCCCTTATTGAATAAATATCGATTGAAAACACATTTTATGATCGTTCTTGAAGGAGATATTGTTTTTTAAAATAGACTATAACCCCCCATAATATTTTTTACAAATATTTTTACTTGTTTAAGTTTTTTTTGTTTTGTTTTTTTAAAATAAAATCGCTTTTCTAAGTGTCCGTTTTCTACCTAACTGGCTAAGTTCTTAGTGGCTTCACTTATTTTAAAGCGTTTATTATGTTCATAAACGAGACCGCATATTTTTTTTATATTAATATAAAAAGAATTTACTTATTTACTGTTGTTTATAAAAGGGTAAAATCGATTTTTCTACCTCGCCGACTGTTGCTTGTTGTTTAATTTATTTGGAATCGTTTATTCGGTAAAGAAAAAAAAAACCCACAGAAAACAAACAAAAAACATGTCGAGTGTTACGTGAGATCGAGAAATAATGCCCGGTATATCACATCTTCTTGGTAATCGCTAAAAAATAGAAAATTAAAGAAATTACTGAGGGAGATTTGGTTTTAAAAAGAAAATAATAAATTTTAATATTTTTTAAAATATAATTTAGGGGGGGGTAAAAACTATATCTCCCTCCGAAAAACAACCAACAAAAAATGAAATTAAAAAGATTCTTGATAAGCGATAGCGGAGTTTTCAATAAAATTGATTAATAAATTTATTTAGTGATTACTTTTTCTCTTAATGATTGATTTTAGAATTTTGAAGTAAAAATTAAAAAAATTAAAAATGAGTTAACGAGAGATTGTTAGTACATGGCATCTCTTGCGCCCAAAAATATTTCGCTTTTAATTTATTAGTTAATTTTTGCAAAATTTGACAGGACGACAATAAATGTTGATACTTGATAAAATTATAATTTTAAATAACGTATGAGTGTATTTGGTATGAGAGAAAACAAAAACATAACAAAAAAAAAACTATCATAATTAAAATCCAAAACAAAAAGTAACGAAGAATCGAATCGCTCCGTTTTTTAATTTTTTGGTTTTGATTTTTATTATTGTTTTTATGACTCCAAAAACATCGTTAAAATAAGAAAAAAAAATTGTAATTAACTTTGTTTGAACATAAACGCTTTAAAATAAGTGAAACCACTAAGAACTTAGCCAGTTAGGTAGAAAACGGACACTTAGAAAATCGATTTTATTTAAAAAAAAACAAAAAACATTAAACAAGTAAAAATATGTTTTTTTAATATTATGGGGGTGCTATAGTCTATTTTAAAAAAACAATATCTCCTTATAAAATGTGTTTTCAATTGATATTTATTCAATAAGGGACCAGTTTTCCTACCTAGCGAAAGGGGACGAGTTTTCCGGGGTCGAGTTTTCCCGAGACGAGTTTTCCGGGCACCCCCAAAATAGTTAACCCTTCTCCCCATAACCGTTTTTTTATGCAGTAAAATACTTTGTTTCAATAATTATGGTTTAAATAAATATTTATTCCTTATTAAAAGATTTACAGAATATTTTATTTAACTGAAGAAATATTTATTGTTCATACATATATTTTCCCTTATTTTTTTTACATTGTTAAGTGTAGTTTCAGAATAGTTAACCCCCTCCCCATATTAAGAATGGCTTTCAGCATGATTCTTACAATAGTGCTATCAAAGTTTATTGAGAGCTGCTCAATATTCTGGCTTAATGGATCATTTTAGCAAGGAATGAAGATGGTTATTCTGGTGTACCAGTTATTCTACCATCTACATTTACAGGAAGTCCTAGGAATCTACAACAGCTTTATCAAGATGCAATGGCAGTTTTCTGTGACCTATTCATTACTCACACGTGTAATCCAAAATGTCCTGAAATATTAAACAACTTGGGGTCATCAGAACTTTCACAAAATCGATGTCAACAATGTCACACAGTTTTTTAAAATTCACAGTCTAACTCCCCAGAACCTGCTGACTGACCACTATTCTCACTCCAAGCAGCTGATCGACGTCCCTGTCACCGCCTCAATCATCACTAGCACTTCCTGACAATATCAACAGCATCAGTTACGATCGCATTGACCTTCAATAAAAGTTTAAACCAGAGTTCTTTGTTTGTTCTACTTGCTTCCATACATTAATTTTTGTAATATAACAATAAGGAATTTCTTACTGATGTGTTTTAAAAGATTTTAACTACCGTGAAATTTCCACGGGTCCTGCTAGTTATCATTATTATTACTGTTTTATCTGTTTAATTACACATGTTTCTGTTACCAAATCGTATCAACGATCCTGCAACTTCGTCAGACTTTAATAGAAGTCGGTTAAAGTCTGATGAAGTTACTAGATCGTTTAATACGATTCGGTAACAGAGACATGTGTAACTAAGCAGATAAAATGTTAATAAAAAATAAAAAACTATATATATATTTGCTCTGCAAAAGAGTATTTTCTTCAGGCTTTTACTAATTACCATTTTTGCTATACACACATACACACACACACACACACATATATATATATAAAATTAAGAAATAAAAATCAAGTTTATAAATCAAAAGTTCCTTTACACATTTATATTCTTGATACATCATTACGATACTTGGGGACTTCATATTATTATTACTGAGCTGGGGCATTTATACAGTTCTTGTTTTCGAAGAGAATGAGAGATACATTACTGGAGGGGGAGTTATACAAAGTTCATCAAAGATGATGACAAAACACATTTACCTTTTTGGTTGTAAGGACAACACAAAGACAACCAGTTACAAAATATTAAATGATTTCTTCATTCATCTGTCGGCCGATTGATGATGTCAGGAATTCAAAATTGTATGGCTAAATGGTCTATTCTTCTCCCCCTTCGCCTCTAAGGCGATCAGTTCCACTGTTGCCTCCGACTCTCGTCTCGAACTGACTCTATCACTGTGACTGTGAT
>NC_136517.1:2970000-3000000 GCF_053919585.1 Euprymna scolopes | reverse complement strand
TTTATTGGAAGCCTGGAAAAATCATGGATTAAAATCGAAAACTGTGAGCATGAAAAGGTATTTCTTAAAGTTCTTAAATATTTATCTAATAATAATAATAATACATATACCGTTAATAAGTATTTTAATAATAAATCTAATCTTTAGCTCCATGTACGTTTTACTCCAATGAAAGTGGGGGTTCACCTTGTTTTTTTTTATTTAATCGTTTAGAACAAGAGTATTATTTAAAAAGGGTTTCAAGTTTTACTGCCCTTAAAACAGTATTAATTAATTTCATTCTTTAGTTACTAATACTTCTTTTTGTTGAATTCATATTTCTAATTTTTGTTAAGCTATTTTATTGATCTAGAAACGGTATCAACTATTTTACTAACAATATGACTAAAATTGTGTTCCCACAATTGTTGAAACAATATTGCTAATATTTGTTAATCATTTTTATAGATGTAAATTTCTTATCTAATAATCCATTGTCATTTCTAAAAATGTGTTTCTAGTGTAGAATGTTAGATTCCAGATTTGCTTGCTAAATTTGAATCATTCATCACGTTTAATTTACATCATTCTTTGCTATTTAACTCTATACTAACTATGGCTTTACATTCAAGAACCTTTATTTTCCCCAGAATGTTTTTTCTCTCAGCTACATTTAAGACGTGATAGCAAAAATCTATTCCCATGAAAACATCTCTGTATAGCAACCAGCCTTTTATTTAATATTCATTCTTTAGAATTCACTATGTAGAAGGCTTCCAATAAACACAGGTCTACACTTACTACCCCTATCTACTATTGACAATTTCAATTCAAAATCGTTTTTGTTTCTATGAAGTTCCCTAACCCAATCGCCTAATGCAGTTGTATTCATCTTATTATTTCTAATGTTGATTCTTGTACCATTCCCCCTTCTATCATTAACACCTTCTCTATTAGTTTTCATCTCCAATCCATTTTTGAAGGATACAACATGGCTTCTGTATTTTTCCTTAAAGACGCAGCCCGTGGCTCCAAAATATATACTTTCTTAATATCATCAACCTTAGTCTCACATTTGTATATTATTTCCAAGGTTAAGCATTTGCCACCCAACGGACATTTGCCAGGTATTCTGCAGTTATATTTTCTCTCTGAAATACGTTCATCCGATACTGACTTATTATTATCCATTATTTTGCTTATTTTCCTGTTATTAGAGCTTACTATAGTGTTGGCTAAGTTGGCGGAAGTGGATAAAGATAGTTTTACTGAGTTCCTATTAATTATTTTGTTTAATCTATTCTCAGGTGGGAATTTTTTATCAATTATTCTTTAAAATTCCTTAGGTATATTGTTTTGGATATGCTCACTAAACGGCGGATTAAACCAAACCTGTTTCTTGCGTCTGTTTTTCTTATTCCTTGTACCCACCCCATCATTACCTGTTTCACTGCTATTATTATCCTCCCTGTTTTCATTCCTTTGGTGCTTATTAATGTATACTTTATTAGTCTACGGTTTCTTTCTTGCTCTCATTGCCATGTTGTTCGATATTGTGCGGTTAGGTTTGTTACTCTTAGTGTTTGAACTTCTCTTGTATTCTATTTTACCATGGTATCTCGATCTAAGAAGAGCTTCATTGTTTTTATCAAAAAGACTCTCATTTTTTGAAAGCTCAGATATTCTTTTAGAAATGTTATGGATAAGTGCATTCTTCATACACTTAGGAATATCAATATAGAATAGTTTTTGGTTAGGTTTGTGATAGGGTTCATATGTGTTATCACTTAGATTAAAAGTCTAAAAAGTCTAAAAAGTTTACTTCTTTGTAATTGCTGTCTATTGTTATTTCTAATCCCATTTCATTAAAAAAACTTATGATATTTTTCAACGTTTTTTCAGTAATTCGATCGCTGGAATTAACTATAAATAGTGCGTTATCCCTATATAGCCCTTCCCCATTTAAATCAGGCATTTTTCTGTTTATCTCCTTTAGTAAGTACAAGCCTTCAGAATCCGGGAAACCCATTGTGATGTCAAAATGGCCCTCACTATCTTTTCTTGTCCACAACTCCCCGTTATATCTAGTTTTTCTAGCTATTTTTATAATTTCAATCTCTAACTTGGTCACGGCCGTTTCGTCTTCAGCTAATTTAGGTGTTTTCTCGAACAGTATAGGGGAAATTGCATCTATGTCAAACATAATAAATTTACTTTTTTGATTTTTTAGGAACCTATCGAACCTCTTTATTACTTCACACGAAGAAATCCAGAGGTTATGGCTTTTTTTTTACATAGGCGTCACCACATTATCAAGGCCAAGAGGCCACTCAAGGATAAGGGTTAAAGAGTGTACAGTAGAAATTGGACAATATAGTAATCATTAGTAATGAAAATTTGGTAAATTTGATAACTCATATGGAACGGCTCATCAAGAACTTATTTACGTTAGACCCGAACACAACCATATTGCAGTCAGCCGGAAAGCAGGAAAACGGAAGACAATTCCACAGGTGTGCAGTTCCAAGAAAAAAGCTTTGCTCATGGAATCCACGTCCAGGCCTAGGCACAGATAAAGAGTGGGGGAAATTATTGATAGTGTTTACAGCGAGACGAGTGTTTCCCGTGAAAGTCTGGCGAGGGGGGACCACAGATTGAAGCTTAGTCGAACACTCTCCATGAAAACAACGACACAGCAGAGACAAACTCACAACATCTACTCTGTGAGATAGAGGTTGCAAGGAGGAGAAAAGGACATCTCCCACGAGGTCACGAAGTCCATCCTGAACTCTATCAAGGCAGGACAAGTCCCTTCTAGCAGCTCCCGCCCAGACGCGACAACAGCACTCCATCCCTGGACGCACCTGGCTCCTATACAGATAGAGAACAGCATCAGCAGTGAGACATTTACCGGATCGATAGAAAGATCCCACCACCCTTCCAGCGGTCCCGGCAACAGATCCGATGTACGTGTTCCACTTAAGATCAGGAGCAATGGTCAAGCCCAGAAGCTTGTCAAAACTTGAGACCTCCTGAAGACGAGAGCCATTCATTTCAATCGATGCCAGATGTGGATCAGAATGTTGATGATGTAAACAGAGAAGCCCGGTTTCAGATGCATCAAAAGCAACCAGCCCCCCCCCACCGCACCACGCGCTCAAGATCAGAGGAGAGAGAATTGGAGAGAACTTGGTCATTCACTGCCTCAGATGTGCTACCATAAATGGTAGTGTCGTCAGCATAAATGTCTACAAATGATGTAAGGATGTGATTTAGAAGATCACTAATGTAGATCAGGAAAAGAGTTGGGCCCAGGATGGACCCCTGAGGGACACCGGCATCAATACTGCGAGCCTCCGACCTCTGCCCCTCAACTACCACTCTTATGAACCTATAAGAAAGAAATGATTTAATAATTAAGAAGACTTTTCCAGCTATACCATAGCTAGCGATCTTATGAAGTAAACCTTTATGCCATACCCTATCAAAGGCTTTAGATATGCCAAGAGCAATTGCCCTAGAAAGATTGCCACCGTCGAGAGATTTGCTAATCCTATGCGATATAACTGTAAGCACATCTGCTGTAGATCTAGCAGAACGGAAACCATATTGAGTGTCACTAAGAAGGTTATTTTTGGATTTTAAGGTTGGTATAATTATGTCTAATATCTTTTTACTGATATTACCTATGTCAAATGCACACGGTACAATTAGTTTAATACTGGGTTTATTATTGAAGTCCGGGTTTTGGTCCTTCAATAAAAACCTAGGGTTAAGTGGAGTATAAACTTCTATTTTATCTTGAATATTCATTTTCTCACAAACTTTTAGTGCTATAGAGATCTTCTTCAGCTGCTTTTTATATTTATTATTAAGTTCAGTTAGAATGATATTGTTGTATGTTTGACAATTTATACTGTAAATGGGCATAGTTTTATCCGCTTTGGATTGTCCACTATTTTTTTTTGAAAGTCGTATTAATGATTTTAACTCAGAGTTTAAATACTCACGCTTTTTTTAAAACGTTTAAACCCTTTACCATATTTATTAAGTCCAGCTGGCAAAGTTCCAAGGATTGCAATTGTGGTGGGCAAATTCTGGTTTTAATCTGGTAAAGTTTACACTAGTTAATGCTGTTTTCCTCCGTAGGATTTGCGGCGTTGTTATTATCCTTAGTGTTTTTCAGGGTGTGGTGATAGACCTTCCATCTAATTATTTTAGTAAACTCTTTAACCGCCTGGATCATGTTCATTGTGTATTGCTTGTGTCCTGGAATTGCTATATTCTTTGGAGAGAAAATGATTTCCTCTTTTGAGAATATATTGTTTTTATTGGTGTATGTTTCAGCTCACAATAATATATAGTCTTATTTGCTGTATTCCGAATTGTACTGGGTTTATATAATTCGTTCATATACCAATAAATGTTAAGCCAAAAAGAGATGACTTAAACTGTAAATTAAATTAAATAAAGAAATAAAGAAATTTAATTTGAGAAATCAATGAAATGTATTAACAAAACATATTAAATGGTAATGAGTGGTAACGTTGTATGATATATTGTTTGAACTTTTTTTTTAAATGGAGATACAAAAATAGGTAAATATATAAATCTTTAAAAATACTTTGCAAGGATGCGATATAGGTAAAATATCTTCGTATTTATTTATTTCCTTATAAGTGAAACGTTTTCGATAATGTTTTATTGTTAAAGTGTTTTTTATTCAATAAGTCTGAAGAAAGGCTGTTCTTGTGAAAATTTTCAAACGACATATTGTTTGGATTTGTCTGAATAGTCTTGACACAATTGTAACTTACGATGAAATACACTTTTTGTTGCTATCGACCCTTTCTGTGAAGTCTTGGTTTCTGTTAAAACAATATATGAATGCTCAATTATGAAATATGATAATTTTGTAGCTTACATTTTAAGTCATCTCTTTTTGGCTTCAAATTTATTATTATAAGAACGATTACTGAATTATATAAACCCAGTAAAATTCGGAATACTAAAAGTAAGACTATATATATATACATATATATATATATATATATATATATATGTATATATATATATATATATATATATATATATATATATATATATATATATGAGATGAAAATTGATTATTCGTATTATTTATATTCATCGGACTACTGTTCTAATCTTGAGTGTGATTTTCATAACGTTTCAGTCGATATAACTTCTGACTTCTGGAGCTACATTAAAATTTAATGGAATTCATAATATTTAGATTCTTTGGATTAATGGTCTAATCTTTAATGTTATTTTCATAACGTTTTGGTCGATGTAACCTCTGATCTTTTTCATGTGTATCTTGTCGAACCCATCTGCATTGAATTTTGAACAGAACTCTTTATTTAATCCACGGGGGTAGTAGGTTCTTGTTCTGTCGACCATGACCGGGTAAATGTCCTAATAATTCGCAATTGTATTCTGAGTATCGTTTGCACTGAAAATTGAACATTCATATATGAATTTACCAAGTACTTTATCCACTGCGCCATGGCCCCTGCACACAATTCTTATATGGATTTTTGGAACCTTAGACCTATTTCTTTCAGATTTATTACCTTACTACTTATATGAATATATATATATACTTATATATATGTTAGTATATATATACACTACTTATGTCAGTATATATATAATATATATATATACTTATATATATGTTAGTATATATATACACTACTTATGTCAGTATATATATAATATATATATATACTACTACTTATATCAGATATCAGTTAGTATATATATATATATATATATATATATATATATATATATATAGATATATATATATATATATATATATATATATATTTGGATTTTACCGTCACTGGATTATTTATCTTCCACCAGACTATCCATTCATGTGTAATCACCTTTTTCTTCACCATCTTCCCTCTGCTTCACTTTTTTTGTTATCAAGTAAGATCTTTGACTTACTTGTTGTTTCATCAAATACTTTTGC
This sequence comes from Euprymna scolopes, assembly GCF_053919585.1. Classification (NCBI taxonomy): domain Eukaryota; kingdom Metazoa; phylum Mollusca; class Cephalopoda; order Sepiida; family Sepiolidae; genus Euprymna; species Euprymna scolopes. The sequence continues at coordinate 2,994,017 of NC_136517.1, read as the reverse complement.
ATGCAAAATCCGATCCCGCATTTTGCTAATTCCTACCCTCTGAGGAGAAGGAAAGTATTTCTTCGAAACTCCGCGGATTAAGGACTATCTAGTGTTTCCTTTTCAGATTAAATATGTTTTTAACTCATTTCTAAGTGTTTTTAACGTGTTTTATTAACTGTTTGCTCGTATATATATATATATATATATATATATATATATATATTATATATATATATTATATATAAAATATTTTTAGCGAGGTATTATTAATAATTTTATTATGGCTATGTAAAGACCAATTTTAAACTTGTTCGGAAACATTCTTTATTTTAGATTGTGAAATTAAAAAATGAAAATGAATGCGTCAGCTGACCGGTTTCGAAGCTCGCTCAACAAAGCTAAAATAGAGCTTAATTACGTTGTAAATAAGAAAAAAGGTGGGGAACAATGAATCGGAGATGAAAAAGCGAGGTGGGGAGGAGAAACTAATTATTAAATCGACACCAGATTAAGTCCTAAGAAATTAACTTTTGGTTTGCAAATAGAAGATCTAAGAGTCTTAATATAAATATTTTCTAGAATTTTGAGATGGTAGAGAGAGTACAACTTGCTAAGGATGGGGAAAATATCAGCACTAAAATTCGAAGCACAAATACGATTATTTAAAAGGTGTTCTGCAATAGCTAAGCCATTGGTATTGTACAAAACGTCCGAATTTTGGAGGGTACATGTTGTTTTACCCTATTATCTAATCTTTGAGATGTTCGCCCGACCTAGTGTACGCCGTAGCCACATTTGAATAAATAAATAATGGAATTGTTAGGGAGGGTGAGAACGTCTTTACAAATTGAAGATAAAATGGGTTTACAAACAAAAATAACACGGGTATTTGATGCAAAGTAACGTTTATTTTCATAATGACCTGAACATGGAATATATGAAAATATACTTAATTTGTTTCCAGTCGTCCTGTACTTCATTTGCCACTGGTATTTAACAATGTCGTCTCAGGAGAGAGGCGTGGTTGAAGATTGCGCACCTCCTGCCACAAAAATTTTACGCGCAGGTAACCCTTCGTGGGCATCCTTAGTCTGTCCAAGACTGAAGGAGCCTGTTTTTTTTTAATACGCATATATATACACACATATATATAGACATGCATATACACATACATATATATATATACAAATATACACACATATATACACATATACGCATATACACACATATAGACAGATATACGCACATATGTATACACATATATATGGACATATATACACACATATATATACACATGTATATACACCTATATATACACACATATATATAGACATATATATATACACATACATACATATACACGCAATCATATATATATGCACACACATATGTATATACACAGAGATGTATAAATACACGTACATAAACAAACATCTCTCTCTATATATATATTTATATATGTTCGCTTACGCACACGGGTGACGGCAGAAACAACTGAGGAATGATACGGAAAATTAGGGGAGAAACGAGATTTGAGAAAATTGGTACTTTTCACCTCATTATCTTAACGAATCAATGAAAAAAATCATTTCTTTTGTAAGATAATGTCTGATTAAAATGGCAGAAAAAAATCTTACAAAACAAGACAAAATGAACAATAACTATTAAAACACTAAAAGATCTTAAAATAATAAAAAATATAAACAAATATTAGATTTATTTTCTTTTTAAATTCCAAACGATAACAAAAAAAAAACAACAACAAAAAAAAAAAACAATAAAATTTCTCAGCGTTGAAAAGAAAGAGAATTTAGAGATTTTTTTTTGTTTGTTTAAATTCAAAATTTTGGACAGCTCCGACTTGAATTAATAATAATAATAATAATAATAATAATAATAATAATAATAATAATAATAATAATAATAATAATAATGGAAGAAGAAGGAAGAGAAGGGGTTGAATGGGAGAAATGGACGAGGAAAAGGAAGAGGAGGTGGAGGAGGCAAGAGGAAATCAATATGCAAATTATGGGTTACGTTTCAAACCGAACTACCACCACCCGTCTCCGCACTATCTCCGGTATGAAAATGCGTCCTCAACGGAGGTACGAAGTACTTGGGAGAGTCCCGAGATCCTGTCTTGATTGGGAAGAAGAGCTACGATGTGGGGTAGGGGGGGCGAAGGAGTGGAGATTGTGCTACACTGAACAAACCGTAGACAAAGGCAACTTAAAAAAAATGACGTCAGTTAAAAAAAAATAAGGGAAACAAAATAAATAAACGAAATGCAGAAAAAAAAACGGATATCTCGAAAAAAATATCCTCAGACAAAAATAAAAACGTAACTAAAAACGATGCGAGCGTAAAAGAAATGAGGAATCTATTAAAGAAATAAACAACAAAAGAAAGGAGTTTTAAAATAAACAACAAAAGAAAGGAGTTTTAAAATAAACAACAAAAGAAAGGAGTTTTAAAATGTGAAACACGACGAAAATACATTAATATTTTGACAAAATGAAAGAAAGAGAAACGGAGCGGAAAGTAAATTCGACAGATTTGCCAGCGAGATGCTCTGTGAAAGATTTGTTTATATTTTTGTATCTTCTGTTGAACGGCATACCAACCCATTTGATTATTGAATGCTGTTAAAACTGCACGAATTAATACGGAAGATAATACATATAATACTTGAAATAATAAATTTGTTAGATTATGACGGGACGACACCGGATTACCTTGCTGATAGTCGATTTAGGAAAATCGACTATTATTATTAAAAGTTCAAATTTTAAATAAAAGAACATCATTTGTCGCTGTGCAGAATTACATTGTGTACAAAGACAAAAAAATGTTTATAGTTTTTGGAATTTGGAACGGGCCAGTAGAACAATAAACAAAACCAGAAATGCGACGAATTGAATGTTAAAATACTCAAACAAATAGGTTTCGAAATAACAGATGGAAATAGAAGAAACGTGATTCAAAGTCACATGTTAAAAGATGTGAGTTGAATGACGTAATAGCAAGCGAATAGTAGAGATATATACAGAGTTAGTCAGTGGCCAGTTAGCTAGACAGACGGAGAGACAAGCGGAGAGATTTTGAGCGTTGGAGACAGGGCCTCATGATCCTGTATGCTGAGGGGGAGCAGAATCTAAGACGCGTGCAATCTTCCAATGGGAAAACATTTGGGATAAAAATTGTCTGAAAATATAATTGTTTGTTGATAGAATATTGTATGTCCTGTTGAAACTGTATCTATATGTGTAATATATATGTGTATGAACAGTTATACACACATCTACACAGAACATTATGAAACACAAAGAAACTCATTATATACCCACGTACATTATATACACATCCTTACACACTCGCTACGTAACATATAATTCATTTAGTGCTGTGCTACCCTTGAAGAGAGTATAACGTAGCATACATGTTCTAATGCCTAGGTTAAGCTGGCACAACGTAATAAATTGAGTACTGTTGCCACACAGGAACTACACAGCGAGTCCTATCAAGCTTTGATAGAATTAAAAACCAGTTTCGAGCCATAGTAAATTATGCCCTTTTCTCTTCCCTGCAATCTATTTCCCACAGAAGAAACATTGGAAGCCTGTCTCCGCTCTATCGTTATTTTCATGGCAAATGCTCGTCTGAGCTCCAATTTATGATCTCCCTTGCTGGACTTTCAAAAAATACACTCAACTAGCTAAAACTACTATCGACAATTTCCATATTCTGTATCTGTGTTTAAATCTAAACGCAGATTCCATGAACAAAGTTTCTTTCCTAGACCTGCCCGCCTGTGGAACACTTCAGCTATCCTGTTGTCGGCAGACTACAATATCGAGGCCTTCAAATCCAAATGTAAACAAGTTCTTGTTGAACCGTTCCCTTAAATAATAAAATTATTTCCAATTTATACCAGTAGTGACTACTACACTACCACCTTACATTCATAAACTATTATGCTCAAATTGCCTTCGGGCCTTGATAAGTGGTGCCTCCTTTGCAAAAAACAAAAAACAAAAAAAAACAACGCAATTACAATTATGCGACGAACGAAACGGAAAACACAAATCAATTTACGCAATGAATAATGAATCAATAATCGATCTTATCTTCTTATATTCTATAAAATTGAGAATGTGTGTGAGTGAGAGGACTCTTCTCAACCTATATACTCAACTAGTTTTTATCTACAAACTTGAAATTTGGTATATATCATATTCAGACATGTGAAAAATAGTTTAATTCGCTTTCATCCGGGAAAAAAGGATGCTAAGGGATAAAAAATGAAACATGAGTACTTGGGAGTCGTTGGATTTTCTCTGGTTACTAACTGTTTTACGATTGCGCATGCGTGAATGATTCACATTACATATTCTTTATGTTAAGTCTAAAGCAATTCGAGGACACCATTTTGAAGACTGTGCAAGCATGGACGATTGGTGATCGTACTTGACTAAGTCTCTTCAGAATTTGGTTTCGATCTCAGTGAACGGTTTAGAAAAACATGCACAGGCGTCAGTTTCTCCAGTAACGTGTCTCAATCCTTTTTATTTTCATTTTTTAATAAGAATTTAACATTACATTTCATACCTATTGTATTTCTGTTTATAATAAATATGAATTCTACATTAACTAAAATATAATATTTATGCGTATTTTATGACTGGGCCACGCCGGGCGGCCTGCTAGTATACTATAAAAGTGAGAATGTGTGTGTATGTGCGTGAGGACATTTTAAAAACTATATGCTCAACTATTTTTTATCTACAGACTTGAAATTTGGTATATAGGATATTCAGACACGTGGACAACTTTTCAATGGGTTTTCATCCGGAAAAGGGCTTTCAAAAGGATCAAAATTGAATAATTATTGCGTGAATGTCATCGGGTTTTATTCTCTTTACTAACTATTCACTTTTTAAAGAGTGAGTCAAGCTGGCTAAATGGTTATCGTACTTGACCAACTGTCTTTAGGTTTTAGTTTCGATTTTAGCTCGTGTAGTTTTTTTTATCTGAAAGAAGAAGAAAATGATATAACACTCGCTTGTACATGTCTCAGATCCTGCGTGAATTAAAATATTTATGCGTATTTTACGACCGGGCAATGGCGAAGGGTCTTCTAGTAGTCTCATAAAAACAGTGACTTTGGCAATCACTTTAATGGTCAACCAATATAGGTAAGCAGTAAATTACAATTAATGGTAATGCATTAAAGTCACATTTATAAGACCAGAAACGACTAAGATATCTCTTTCGAAATTTTATTTTATTTATTTATAATTCCAATAATTAAATAATATACCTCTTTCGATATTTTATTTATTTATTTGTAATGTAAATAATTGAATTTGTTTTTCGACATTACATTTATTTATTTATTTATAATTTCAATAATTGAATAATATATCTTTTTCTATATTTTATTTATTTATTTATAATTCCAATAATCGAAGTATATATCTCTTTCGACATTTTATGTTCAGTGGAGGAAAAGGTGGCTGGTTACTTTTAATGATTCTAAAACCAAGCTCTTATCTTTAGATCATCAACGCTCTGATCCCCATCTGGCATCAATTGAAATGTTGGCTCTCGTCTTGGGGAGGCTCCATGTTTTGACAAGCTTCTGGGTTTGACCTTTAATCCTGATCTGAAATGGAACACATACATCAAGTCTATTGCCAAGGTCGCTGGGAAAATGGCAGGATCCTTCTACCGCCCCAGAAGATATATCACTGCTGAATAAATTCTCTATCTATATAAAAGCCAAGTACGTCGAAGGATGGAATACTGCTGCCACATCTGGGCAGGAGCTGCTAAAAACAGCCTATCCTGTCTTGACAAAGTACAAAATAGACTTCGTGACTTAGTGGGGGATGCCCTTTTCTCTTCTCTGCAACCTCTCTCCTACAGAAGAGACTTGCGAGCCTGTCTTTGTTTTATCGTTATTTCCATGGTACGTGCTCGTCCGAGCTCCAATCTCTCGCCCCCCTCGCCAATCTTTCACGAAAAACACCCGTCTAGCTGAAACCAGTGTCAGTAAGTTTCCCCACTCTTTATCTGTGCCTAAATCAAAGCGTAGATTCCATGACAAAAGCTTCTTTCTTAGAAGTGCATGTCTGTGGAACTCTCTTCCGTTTGCCTGTTTCCCACCTGACTACAACTTGGATGTCTTCAAGTCCAACATAAACAAATTATTGATGAATCCACCCCTCCGTAAGACACTTTATCAAATCTCCAATACTAACGATTACTACGATACTATCCTATTCATTACTGTACACGCAATAACCCTTATCCCCGGGTGGCTTCCGGGCCTTGATAAGTGGTGACCTCCATGTAAAAAAAAAATGTTTGTTTATAATTCCAATAATTGAATAATATATCTCTTTCGTCCTTGAGTGCGTTGTATAATGGGTGTTCACGTTAATTGCATCCGGAACCAAGCATCTATTTTTTCACCACCAGCGCTCTAACATCTACCCGCTCTCAATTAAAATGAACGGCTCTCGTCTTGTATAATCATCTTGGATTGAAAGCTTACATATCTGCCCTTCACTTCTGGCCTGAAATGGAGGATTTACATAAGATCCGTTGCTAATGTCACTGATAATATGTTACATCACTCTATCGCACCAGAAGATATCATCTACTTGTGTAAACGTCAAACACATTTTAAGATTGATTACTGTTGCCAAATTCCGGGAGGAGCAAGTAGGAGTATACTTTCCTGTCTTTACAGAGTTAAAAACCGACTTCGAAATCTAGTGAGCGAAAATCTCTTCTTCTTCTTCTTCTTCTTCTTCTTCTTCTTCTTCTACTACTACTTTCTATCTCTCTCTCTCCTACAATAACGAGTCTATTTTTGCTTTATTGGTATTTTCATGGCAGGTGCTCAACTCATCTTCCTATGGCCAATGTTTTCTTTTTTTACTCATATTCACCCCCTAACAAGCCATATCGCCACTTGGACATAAGGGGTTACTATTTGGGATCATATCTAGAAAAAAATTAACAAAATGTTGGTTTACGTTACATTTAAACTTCTGCATATCATTACAGTCAGGGAAACAGGTAGCAGGAAGGGAATTCGAAAATGTAGCTGTTTGAGGGAAGAAACTATTAGCGTAGAAAGCTTTCTGTCATTTAGGGACCTCAACAGTGAGGGGGTGTGATTTTGTTGCTACGTGGGTTTATTGGGATATGTACGTCAAGAGAACACAAGTGCAACGAGTTCAGCAAAGCATATTGCATTAAAGTACCTGTAAAACATACACGGAAATGCAACATTGCGGTGATGGGGCAGGAGTTGCAAAACATTTGCAGCCAACACTTGTCTAGCTACAACAATTGCTACAAATTTCCCCTATTATCTATCCGTAACTAAAAGATAAATTCTATGAGCAAAGCTTTTTTCCTACAAGTGCCCGTCTTTACTACAACAATACCGCAGGGCTGCTTCCCGAGTAACTATAACATGGTCATTTTCAAGTCTAATGCTAACAAGTTCCGTCTTAAATAAACGAACACTATCCAAGTGCCACAGTTATCAATCATTAGGATGTTGTCTCATCGGCCACGTGACACTCATTAACCATTATCCTCGCTTGACTCTCAGGCCTATATAATCGGTGATTTCCGAGTAAAAATGGTAATGAATACAAGTTGTATCCGAACAAGTATTCGATCTCACCACTGTATAGGTAAAATAGTTATCTACTCCTGATACAGAATGTGCCGGGCGAGTTTATCGTTTCTTATGATTATATAAGAAGAGATGGGGGTAGCCATTTTGGTTTGGGAGCAGAACTCAGCAATAATCTGTTGTAGAACATCTTCCTTACTCTACGACCACGTGAGATACTGCATAATAAATTCATGCTAATTATGCTGGGTATATTTTTTATAACAAAAATTAACCCCACAATGAAATTAGGTACGTGTGTAAAAACGGTAAAATTCCAACAGGAAGTTTGCTGATATTTATACAAAAAATAGTTGTACTAAGTCCGCGTTGCCCGGATATTGTCTTACTTGCAAGTTTATACTGACTTGCGGAGGGAAGGGGGGGCTTTGCTCGGTCGTAAAATACGCTTAAATATATTATTTTAATTTGTCCAGATTTCGTATATATTATTATAAAATCGTGATTTCAAAAGTAATAAAAGTATTTTGGTGCCATCAGCTAGAATCGAAACCGAAAGCAAAACCGTAGCATTTAAAGCTGGTGATGTTACCACTGTATGAACGCGATATGCACATGAATTAATTAAAAATAAACTAAGATGAATGTACAAAATGTATAATGTTTTCAATTTTGATCCCTTAAAAAACTATTTTCACTGTCTAAAGACTCGTAAAAGAACGGTTCATAAAAATATCCAATCATTTGAGGCCAATAACGCTGCTCTGTGACTTTTAGTTTCGGAAGAGATAGAGTTTGAAAACATGGAGACAAACAGATATAGTGAGTTTTATATATTAGATTTTCATTTCTGATTTTTTTCGATGATGATTGATTATTAGATTGATTTGGATTTATTGGACTATTGTTCTCAATTTGAGTGTGATTCAGGCATATCGTATCGAACCCGGGAATTTTTCTGTCGAACTCGGGAATCTTTGAACGGAACTATTTAACGTTTACTCATTGCCTTCTTAATTGGTCCAAATTATAATTGATTTATTTTGTGGAATAACTTTGAGTTTAGATTCGGCAATATAATAACCCTCTCGCTTCCCTTATGTTGTCCTTTAGTCCTCGCATACCATGAGCGATGTTTCTAACAAATGGAGAAGAATCGCTGTTTTCTGGATATGAAATTACTTATTGTTAATTAACTTTTAATCTTAAAATGGTAATATATAATTCTTTAAATAAGTTGGCTTTATGCCTTGTCTGGTTTGATGTTCCTGAGATAATTTATGAAATATTCAACTTTTTATTAGATCGATATTTGTTTATAATATTAAAGCCAGTTTTAATGCGCTTCTATTCGACAATTTAAATACTTCCAAATTCTTTTCAAATTTTTGAAGCGTCACAAAACTATTCATTCTTTTTTTTGTCCAAATATTACCAAACGCTTAAAATAATTGCCTTGTTTGTGAAGAAAACGAAATGCATACTAGTGGATTAAATTTAGTGATTGCTTTGTATCTTTAAATACAATCGTGTAAACGATAACGTAAGTTTTTAAATCTTCGTTTCGGTTCATACTTTTGCATTTAAAATTATATATTCGATAAATATTATATAAAAATACATTAGGCAAATTACACCACGGCGAGAAATATACACACACGCTTATGTTACAATAGGAGACGTGTATGTGTACAGCACTGGTTTAAAAAACGGAAAATTCCACGTAAGGTTAGTTTAAGCAAGATAATGACATTTTTGTGAGACTAACCGTAGCCCTCGGCGCAAGAGGGTCCGTGTGTGCCTGGCGTGTGGGGTGGTGGTTGATCCTGTGGTCGGGGCAGCGGACGAAAGAATTTCAAGATGGCGCCTGCCTGCTTTTATTAGAGACGGAATCTCGCAGGATCGCGCGAGATCTCGCGGGGATGCAAATTAGCTAGGCCATCTTGAGGAATAAAAATCGGTCCATTGGAGGTGCGAGGCAGTCGGGTTCTGACGTTCGTGGCGATCAGTACAGTGACCGTTGGGTTCCGTTTCTATTCTTGCAGTCAGCTGAGCTTTGTTAGTTACCTTCGCGTCGTGGCTGTCATTGTTTGTTGGTTCGCTGTGTGTTGCCGTGGTTCTTCAGTGAAACGCTTCGTCGCCCACGACGAGACTCCCCGTCTCCTACACAAGATACTCATACAAGCTATTTCGGCCCCCCCACTCCGAACTTGGTTTTCTTTTCTTCAATGGCGGATAGGTTCGATCTAAAGTTGATACCGGAATTCGACGGATCCGATCCGGTACTCACTGAGAAGGTCGAGTTACATTGTCAGTTGTCCGGCGTGAAAAATGTCGAGCGCGTGATTCCTCTGCGGCTGACCGGCGGGCCCTTCGCTGTATATCAGCAACTCAGCGCTGAGGAGAAGTGTGACTACTCGAGTATCAAGGCGGCGTTGTACAGGGCGTTCGCCACTGACCCCGCCACTGCATGGGAGCAGTTTGAGACGAGGTCTATACGCTTGGGCGAAACTGTGGACGTGTATCTCGCCGAACTTAAGAAGCTGACGGTGTTGTTCGGCGGTCTTCCCGAGAGGGCCCTAGCCTACAAATTCCTGTCAGGACTCCCCGCTGGAGCAAAGCAGCTCCTGCGAGCAACCTCTGTGTGTGTGTGAGGTGGTCAGAAGACAAGGAACCGGCCAAACTACAAAACAAAGTGGCAGAGTACCGTATGCCCGACCAGATAAGGCCTGCATACGAAAGCGAGCTCCGTGAATGGATTAAGAACGGTTGGCTGATTCCATACCCCTACGACAAACTTGGACTCCCCAAGGGCCTGATACCGCTGATGGCAGTTACCCAACCTAACAAGTCAAAGGTGAGGCCGGTAATGGACTACCGCGGGTTGAATGCGCATGTTGATGCGTTCACAGCGGACGCCGACGTCTGTGCCAGCAAGCTGCGAGAGTGGCGCCGGCAGGGGTCCAATGTGTCCCTACTGGACTTGAGAAAAGCATACTTGCAGGTCCGGATCGGCGAGGCGATGTGGCCTTTCCAGACAGTGATGTTTTCCGGGAAGAGATACTGTCTTACGCGACTCGGATTTGGGCTAAACGTACCACCCCAGATAATGAAGGCTATCGTCAATGCCGTGTTGTCACAAGAAGAATGGATCAGAAAGGGAACATCGGCGTATATTGACGATATATACGTGAACGAAGATATCGTGTCATCTTCGCGCGTAAGATCCAAACTTGCCGAGTTTGGTCTAAACTGCAAGGACTCTGAGCGGCTTGAGGATGGCGCCCGCGTATTGGGCTTGAGCGTTCAAGAGGAGCGAGGGATCCTGAAGTGGAGGCGTGGAACCGCAGTTCCCGACGTACCCGACGTTTACACAAGACGTGCCGTGTTCTCCCTGTGCGGGAAACTTGTGGGGCACCTTCCAGTATGCGTATGGGTTCGTGCGGCGACAGGCGTCATAAAAAGGAGGGCAAATGCGGTCACCAAAGGCTGGGACGATGAGATAACCGACGAACTATTGGTCCGAATGTTAAAGGAGACCGTCGCTAGTGTGAAAAAGAATGACCCCGCCACAGGGGGCTGGTGCGTGCAGGGAGACGAACTGAGCGTGTGGGTGGACGCAAGTTCTCTAGCGATCGGTGTAGTTTTGGAGAAAGATGGGGCAGTAGTTGAGGATGCCTGCTGGCTGCGACCGGCGAATGATGCTGCCCATATCAATCTGGCAGAACTCGACGCTGTAATAAAGGGCATTAACCTGGCACTTCAATGGGAAGTGAAGAAACTGCGTGTGCACACTGACTCACTTTGCGTGCACCACTGGGTGTCGGACACACTCACGAGCAAGGCCAGGGCACGCACCAAGGCAGCCAGCGAAATGCTGATAAGACGGAGGCTGGAGACTGTGAAAAAACTGGTGACGGAGTACAACCTGTCCGTAGACGTAGTGCTCGTCACCTCGGACTACAACCTCGCCGGCAAGCTCACTCGGGTACCACGGAGATGGTATGAGGCTATGAAGAAAGAAGCTAAGCCATTGCCTCTGTGTGCTGCCTCCGTCGAGGAGGACGAAATCAGGAAGATACATCACGACAGTGGGCACCCCGGAGTACAACGGACCTACTACTTTGTGAAGTTGGCTAGACCATCAATACCAAAAAGCGCAGTAAGAGCAGTGGTCAGGGAGTGCCAAACGTGCCAGTCCATCGACCCCGCCCCAGCTAGATGGCGGAAAGGACAGCTGGGAGTGGACGCGACTTGGAGTCGGTTGGGTATGGATATAACCCACTACGGCAGCCAACACTTCCTCACGCTGATAGACTGCGGGCCAACGAGGTTCGCGATTTGGCGCCAATTAGCGAGGCAGGATTCCACCAGTGTCATCCACGAATTGGAATCCATATTCTACGAAAGGGGGCCGCCTGAGGAGATCCTCACGGATAACGACACGGCGTTATGCAGCAGGGAATTTAGGCATTTTATGGACAACTGGGGGATCCGCCTTCGACACCGATGCGCGTATGTACCGAGCGGCAACGGCATAGCGGAGCGGTGCCACCGAACCGTGAAGAGGATCGCGGCCAGGAAGAAGTGTACGATCGCTGAGGCGGTTTACAGATACAACACAACGCCTAAGGACGCCGTGAATGGCGGCAGTGCGCCCGCTGATGCGATTCATCACTACCACGTGCGCGTCAAGGACGTTGAAGTGTGTCTACCCGACCAACGAGAACCCCAGGAGACGTACCAAGTGGGAGACACCGTCTGGGTGAAGCCACCCGGCGGCCGGTGCACCAGCAGCTTTTGGAGGGGGCGGGTCACCGGCGTCATCAGTGAACAGGCCATACTAGTCGATGATACTCCGCGCCACGTAAGGGATGTCCGGCCCACTCTAAGCGCTGACCAATCGGCGAGCAGTGGAAGTAGCGAGTCATCCGACGATGAGCGATGGATCCAACCTGTGCCCCACGAACCTGATGACTCAACTGCGAGCTCTAATGCTGATGCTGATGCTTCCGATGACACTTCTGAGAGCTCCGATGAGGAAGTCCGGGCAATACCCCTCCGCAGGAGTGCTCGAATCAAACGGCCACGTCCGCCGTGTCACGTATGTGATCTGGAGACCAGGGGGGAGTGTGAGACTAACCGTAGCCCTCGGCGCAAGAGGGTCCGTGTGTGCCTGGCGTGTGGGGTGGTGGCTGATCCTGTGGTCGGGGCAGCGGACGAAAGAATTTCAAGATGGCGCCTGCCTGCTTTTATTAGAGACGGAATCTCGCAGGATCGCGCGAGATCTCGCGGGGATGCAAATTAGCTAGGCCATCTTGAGGAATAAAAATCGGTCCATTGGAGGTGCGTGGCAGTCGGGTTCTGACGTTCGTGGCGATCAGTACAGTGACCGTTGGGTTCCGTTTCTATTCGTGCAGTCAGCTGAGCTTTGTTAGTTACCTTCGCGTCGTGGCTGTCATTGTTTGTTGGTTCGCTGTGTGTTGCCGTGGTTCTTCAGTAAAACGCTTCGTCGCCCACGACGAGACTCCCCGTCTCCTACACAAGATACTCATACAATTTTCCGTATAAAGTGAAGAGGTTAACGTTTCGTGTGGCGGAAGTTACGGGATTGTTGCAAATCGACAGAGAAGCAAGATCGTTCATCTCTCTATTGAGTGTTCTGCGCCAAAGTGATCGAACCTCTGTTATTGTAAGTTTCCCTACCCTGCTGTGGTTGTAAGGGGAAGATGCGGTTCACCTTGTTGCTCTTGAACCAATTACTCTCGACAAAAAGGACAGCGAACGACTTGATGGATTAGCAGTGATTTCCCTTTTAAAATAGTCATCGCTTGATGATACGACATGTGTTGATATGTTTGCACCCGAATCAATAACGGAATCAGCGAAAAAATGTACACATATATCAGTGTCAGCGGCGGATCACGGGCTACGGGAGATAAATATACTTCTCAACAAATTTGTGTCATGTTTTCATTCATGAGCGATCAATATACAAACATGTTTGCGTGTTGATCATTTATTCTCTTTGTTGCTGTATTGCGCTGCCATCATTCATGTACATACATACATACATATACATACACATATATACACATACATATACATACATACACACTAAAATATATATATACACATACAAACACACATAAACATGTATACATACATATATATATATATATATATATATCCGTTCACATACACCTTTTGCGATAAAGCTTGAACCCAGGATTAGATAGAATCGAGCAATTGCATCGACAACGGACAACGCCAGACCCAAAGTGGGTTTCGATGTACTGACTCTCATCAGTGACATGCTCCGACATAGGCGCGAACCCAGGTCGTCGCACTCATGAAGTGTGAAATGCTGACCATCTAACCATATGGCGTGAAAGGTGTATGTGAACGGGTATTTATATATCTATCTATAATCTCCTCTTAATGTCTAATACATAGATATATATATATATATATATATATATATACATTTATATATACATATACATATACATACACATGTGCATATACAAACATACTTGCATACATACATACACACAGATACATATAATGATAGCAGATCAATTATTACATGCTTTCAGCATTTCAAGCCTACACGCATCACAACTTTTCCATTGCTATAGGACTATTTTTATTGACAAATGCCTAAGGGAGTATCTATACAAAGATGATGTTCAAGAGTTTTTGCTTGTACGACAGCTAAATCTCTCTCGGTTCAAAATGTTGAGATCCAACAACAAGCAAGAGCAAGATTGTCAGCAACAAGTTAAACTGCAGACCAGTGTGGGTACAGGTTTCCCGCATATGGTTTTTTTAAAGCGCTTGGAGCCTTCTCTCAGCCTGTCAAAACAGTAGAACATCTGATGATACAACCTGATGATCCTAGCATACCTACACAGAATTTTTTTATTCATACTGTTGGAAAATATTATTAATATATATGGTAAGCCAGTAAATTTTTACAGTAATATTTTAATTCGACTCTAATATTTATATTTTGCAGCCAAGAACAAAGCGCATACAAATTAATATTTAGCTTAAGATTCAATTACAAGTCCGTGCCATTGTTCTTTTGTATTCACTAGATTTGTCAAGGACGTTACTGCAACAATAACTAGTATGCTACGCTTCAATTTCTTGTTCTCTGTCAGTGGAGGAGAAATCCTTCACCACTGAGACAATTTAAATTTTTTGTTCCTTTCTCCACGTTAAAAAACGACCCCCCCCACGACGGCATGCAAAGTAAGTAGAAATAACTAGTATACACACAATGACTATGAAGCCTAATCTATACATACATTATTATATGGAAAAATGTGCGCATGAAAAGTAATATTCTTAAGATTTTATTAAACCTGGAAAAGGACAAGAAATTCAACCTGGAAAAGTAAAGAACAAGATATTCTAGTAAAGTAAAAAATAAGAATTTTTTAGACTTAAAATATTGCAGCTAAAAATAAAATTTGAATATTGATAAATATTTCATTTATTATTTGCATATGTTGTTGTTTATTGTTGAGTTAGAAAGGGTGTCAGTCGCTGGATTGAACTTATTTCCCCCCTATTATTTGCATATATTTATGTAGTGAAAATTGTTTAAATAAAATTAATTCATTAGTTAGTTAGTTAGTAGATGGAATTAATAATTTTATAATTTACATAAAAATTAATAATTTTATTATATCATAATTAGGATCATTTAATTCTTTCTAACTCAACAATAAACAACAACATATGCAAATAATAAATGAAATATTTATCAATATTCAAATTTTATTTTTAGCTGCAATATTTTAAGTCTAAAAAATTCTTATTTTTTACTTTACTAGAATATCTTGTTCTTTACTTTTCCAGGTTGAATTTCTTGTCCTTTACTTTTCCAGGTTTAATAAAATCTTAAGAATATTACTTTTCATGCGCGTATTTTTCCATATAATCCATGATTTTTCCAGGCATTGCTATTGTATTAATATATAAATTTATAATATTTATTAATGATTGTCCAAAAAAATTAGCTCTCAAACACACATTTATGCAATATTTATCATTCAATCACAGTAGTTCCGAGCCAGGGTCTCTACCGAGACTGCGGTTCATGAATTCGTGATCTGTATAGAGCGTAAACTAACAAAAAAGAAGATGGCACTCGGTGTCTTTTTAGATATCGTTGGAGCTTTTGACAACATACCCTTCAGTAGTATGTTCAAGTCGCTACGAGAACTCAATGTGCCAATACTACTTATCCGATGGATTGAGTATATGGTGAGGCACAGAACAGTCCAAGTAGAATTACTGAGGGTAACTGTTAAAAGGGAAGTAGTTAAATGAAACCCCCAAAGTGGGATTTTATCACCTTTACTATGGAACTGTATGCTGAATCCTCTTTTAAAGGAGTTTAAAAATAGGAATATTTATGCCCAGGCTGATGCTGATGAGATCGCAGTGCTGGTCGCGGGTTCAAAAGCATCATTGGTCAGATGCATTGCCAAAATGGGACTACATTTTTCATCAAATGTGATAACGAAAAATTTGAGTTCATTCAAAGAATATGTATATCATAGAATTTACTAATATTTTTAATCGATAAATTTACCATTTTTTGCTATAAAATCATAAGGAGAGTTAAAAAAAAATAGTTATTAAAAAAAGTTCGGTTTTTTAATTATAAAAAAAAACGATACACGGGATTGAACCTAAAATCTTTCCACCAACCACCGGTACTCTAACCGTTACGCTAACATGTCATATTGGCAGAATCGCAGTAAAAAATATTTATATACAAAAAAAGTTATGCAAAATAAAAAAAGCGTTAGTCACTTATGTACTTACTCTCCTGTTTGTGAACCCACATATTTTGTTGTAACTTTTTTTCTACTGAACCAATTTTCGAAATGTTTTTTTTTTCAAAATGTAGCTAATGAGGTGTTCTATCCAACTATATAACATGTTGGAAATTTGGTTGCGAACGGAATTAGTGGTGGGGGTTTGAATGTGTCTCGATTCATTCAATTTCGGACTTAAGCATATATTCAACCACTACCGTGGTTGAATGATAATGCAATCCTCTACATGTACAAATGGTCCAATACGTGCTAAAATGAAGTACTTTTGCCATATCTGGGGTGTAGTTCTTAAGCGTACTCTTTCCTGTCTCGAAAGGTTACAAAACTCTCTTCGAAATCTAGTTGGTGAGGACCTTTTCGCTCCCCTACTTTCACTTTCCCACAAAATAGACGCTGCAAGTCTATCTCTACTTAATTACATTTATGATAGGTGCTCGACTGGGACCGATCTCTGGTGCCGCCCCGTAAAATGTTCGCGACAAATATTCGTCTAGTTAAAACAACCGTCAAAAACTTTCTCCACTTTACATATGATCAGGAAACTATACGGAAATTTCACGAGCGGAGTTTCTTTACGAGAACTGTGGACCACACTATCGTAGAACTTCTTCCCGGTTGGCTATGGTTTAGTAATTTTCAAATATCATGAGAATAAGTTCATGCTAGGCCGTCTTTTATTTTCCTATTCAGCACGTCCATAAATACATATATATATATCGAAAATATATACATTAATATATACATACACAGAAATAATATGTATTAATATACACACACATAGAAATATAAACAACTAGTGGGGGTACCCGGCGTTGCCCGAGTGTTTGTTTCCGGGACGGGGGGGGACTTTTAAAAAATGTTATGGTAGGTAAGTAGGAAGGATCAAACCCGAAGTCATGAGTAAAAGTAGGAAAATAAAGTGTGAAAAAAAACCAAAAAACATCTGCAACGTTAACAGTTCGGCCACCAAGAAAAGCCCATTCCAGTTGTTTGGGGGGGGGGAAACGACTACGGTAGGTCGGCGCGAACGTGAAAATATAATGTGAATTGTCCAGCACGCTAACCAGTACGCCACAGAGCACTGCAACTTAGTTTAGTGATTTTAAATAACTTCACATGAAAGAACTACGAAGCAAAACCGGTGTTCTCTTCTCAACTGTTCCTTGTGAACGATCCCCAAACGGTGTTAAGTGGTGGCAGGGGGAGGAGGAATTTATTAGAGAGAAAATATTTTACCACTTCCATTGATCTTAACCGATTTTGGCCGTGACTTCTCAGCAGAAAAAGTATAGAAATCTAAGATTATCGAGGAATTTGAGAAATAATAAGCCTATAACACACCTCAGATATTGTTCTGCCGTTTGTGCATATTATATTTGCATGAAATATCTTGATTTTTAATCCTATTTAGGCCAAAATCCTACGGGAAAAAATGAGTTCATTTTATATATATATATATATATATATATATATATATATATATATATATATATATATATATAAATAAAAGAGAAGAGAAGATAGAATAGAAGAAGAAGATAGAAGAGAAGATAGAAGAGAAGATAGATAGAAGAGAAGATAGAAAAGAAAGAAGAAAGAGAAGATAATATATATATATATATATATATTAATTATATAGTTAGTTATAAAATATATATGTCGATTAAGCTACACTGAATATTCAGCGTTTCAGGACAGACAACCACAAAATTCTCGCATAAGCCTGAAGAATCCTAGAGTGGATGAAACGCGGAATATTCAGTGTAGCTTAATCGACATATATATTTTATAACTAACTAACTAGCTCTACCTACATATTGAGCACTTTTGAAGTAAATACTCTAATAAGTTTACGCATAAATTTATACTTTCGTATATTAATTTTATTTCAGTAAATGAAGTAGTTATACATATATATATATATATACATATACACACACACATATATATATATATAGAGAGAGAGAGAGAGAGAGAAAGAGAGAGAGAGGGAAATATATAAAATAATATATACATACACAGAAAAATATATATTAATACATTTTATATAGAAAATATGTACATTAATATATACATAACAAAATATATACATATATAGAAAATATATAGATGATTATATACATACAAAGAAAATATATATTAATATATACAAAGAAAATATATACATAAATACATACATACATAGAAAATATATACATTAATATATATGCATACATAGAAAATATATACGTTAATATATACATGCATAGAAAATACATACATTATTACATACATAGATAGAAATTGTATACATTAATATATACATATAGAAAATATATACATTAATATATACATACATAGAAAATATACCATACAAAAGAAATATTTACATTAATATATACATACATAGATAAAATATATATTAATATATATATATATATATATATAACTAGAAAATATATACGTTGATATATACAGATATAGAAAATATATACTTTAATATATACATACATAGAAAATATATCATACAAAAGAAACATTTACATTAATATATACATACATAGATAATATATATATTAATATATATATATATATATACACATAGAAAATATATACATTGATATATACAGATATAGAAAATATATACTTTAATATATACATATATAGAAAATATACACATACATAGAAAATATATACGTTAATATATACATACATATAAAATATATACATTAATATATACATACATAGAAAATATATACATAAATACATATATGCATAGAAAATATATACATAAATGCATACATACAAAGAAAATATATACATAAACGCATACACCCAAAATAAATATATACATTAATATGTTACATGATAAGGGCTGTCCCCTTTTCATGTAAGTATAAAAATAGAGAGATTACTTAAAATGAAAATAAAATGAGAGAAAGCAGAAATCGAACCTTGGATATAAGTTTTAAAGAACAATAGGTTTAAATGGAATGTCCAGTAAATTGTTAATTCTGATGAAATAAATAATAAATAAACTATTCATTGTTAAAAGAATGTGGATAATAAAATATGGGTAAATAAATTAGATATGCAGGTTGAATTCCTTTGTGGAAACAACAAAAGAAAAAATTGGTTATTGGGAAATCAGAATGTCGGAAACGTGTAAGTCGCGCATGTTGGTGGCACGTGAGTTTTGCTGACGTGGCCGGACATGCATGGATTTCTCAATATAGGAAGTGAGAGTTAGTTAGTTAGAGAGAAGCAGAGTGAGAAACTCAGAGAGCGTCTGAGGATTCGAACGTCTAGAAGCGAGACGATCACTTTGAAACTTAGAATGAAGCTTTGAATTTTTGATGATGAAAACCACGGCCGGTCGTGAAGAAATAAAACCATCATGTGTTTTGTAAAACGTCGTCTTGTGTTGTGATTCTACAAAAAGGTAAATTGAATTGTTATTATATGTCTATATGTCCAGTGTTATAAAATGTCTTTTCATACACGTCTCGACATCTCATATCGACAATGTGAATCTACATCTCATGTCTACACAATGTCTGAACACTATCACTTTAAGAGCTTCTCATATCAACACTTCTAAGTAATGAACAGTTTTAATATATATGAATCGCTTCATAACACGAACACGGAACGAATAATCTCCCTTACAACATCTCCCTCTCTAAGTCTCTTACACAACATCCCTCTTAATAAAAGAATCTCTCTCTCTAAGACAGCAACAACAAACTTTTAATAAGACTCTCTCTTAATAAAACTCTCTCAATCAAACCCCTATATAACAAATATATACATAAATAGAAAATATATACATTAATATACGCACACATAAAAATATATACATTAATATATACACACATGAAAATATATACATTAATATATACACACATGAAAATATATACATAAATACATACATACAAAGAAAATATATGCATAAATGCATATATACAAAAGAAATATATACATTAATATATACATAAATAGAAAATATATACATCAATATACGCACACATAAAATATATACATTAATATACGCACACATCAAAATATATACATTAATATACGCACAAATAACAATATATACATTAATATACGCACAAATAACAATATACACATCAATATACGTACATATGAAAATATATACATTAATATACGCACACATAAAAATATATACATTAATATACGCACATATAAAAATATATACATTAATATACGCACACATAAAAATATATACATTAATATGCACATAAAAATATATACATTAATATACACATAAAAATATATTATAGGGTAATTCTTTTTAAGGGACATAAAGAACGAAATAAGGTTTGAAACAAAAAAAGATTTGTCTAACCAAAGAATTCATACGACGATGTTATTATGTTCAAGATTGCTTGAATATTTCCCTATTAAAAGTAAATTCTAATTCTATTCGACGAAGCATCCTGTGTAACAGGCACTAATCCGTATTGAATGGAGAATTAATTTATTTATTTATTCTGTCTCATTTTTTGGTGTTCTCTTAATTATATTTAGTATTTTTCCTTTGAGGAGATAAGCCTGCATCGAAAATCCATGGATTAAGGAAATTGCTTTGAATATTGTATTCTTTGTTCAGATAATATATTTTTGTCTAAAAAACTTATATTTTTCTAAATGAAATTTTTATATAAAAAGCTGTAAATTATATATATATATTTATATATATATATATATATTATTACATTCCCCCCCCCCATACAAGGCACATTGCCACTTTGGTGTAGTGGGCTACTAACAGGGGTAACAACTACTGGGGTACTATGTAGGGATTTGGACAGCAAGATGTTGGTTCACGTTGCATTTGAACTTCTGCACGTCAGTACAGTTGGGGAAGCAGGGACCTGGAATGGAATTCCAAAGTCTAGCGGTTCTGGGGAAGAAACTACTGCAGTAGAAAGATCTTTTACATCTAGGGATCTCTACAGTGTGGGGTGGGATTTTGCAGCATGTCGGGTCTGTCGAGGGTGTTCACGTCGTGGAGGCACAAGGGCTTGCAGTTCGTCAGAGCATTCACCATTATAATACTTGTAGAACATGCAGAGGGATGCAACGTTTCGTCGATGGGACAGAGGCTGAAGCTTGGATGCCAGTTCAGGGCCTATCAGGTTTGCGACTCTCTTTTGAACCTTGTCAAGGAGCGAGAGACTAGTAGCCGATGCACCAGCCCAAATATGACAGCAATACTCCATATGTGGGCGAATGGTTGCCTTATAGAGGTACAGGATACTTTCGGGTGTTAGTAGTTTTCTAGCACGGTAGAAAGAGGCAACCTTACTTGCAGCGGCCCTGGCAATGCCCTCGGTGTAATTGTTCCAACTCATGTTTCCTATGAACGTTAGGCCAAGGAGCTTGAAAGACGTACTCTCAGATAAAGAGTCGTTGGCCATTGCTATAGGTGTTAGAGAAGGTTTCTTGTAATTATTGAATGAAACTAGTTTAGTCTTGGCGGCATTGAACGTGACCATCCATTTTTGTTCCCATTCCACTACAGATTGGAAGTCATCCTCTAGTGTTTCTGCCATTTCTTTAGATATGTGTTCATTTGTTTTCCTATCGTACCTGCTATAGAGTGTGGTGTCATCAGCATATATACCCATCTCAGAGGAAATTTTGTCGGGGAGGTCATTTATGAATATCAGGAACAGTAGAGGTCCAAGGATAGACCCCTGGGGCACTCCTGCATTTATATCATATTGTTTAGATGTACGACCGTCGAGGACAACCTGGATGTTTCTCTTATCTAAGAAGGATTTAATTATGTTAAGTATTCTACCAGTGATACCGTATGATCTAATCTTCCTGAGGAGACCCTTGTGCCATACCCTGTCAAAAGCCTTAGATATATCTAGAGCTACCGCTTTGCCCTGCCCCGCTTTGACCAGTGAATGGTATATACGTTCAGAGATTACAGTTAGGATGTCTGCTGTGGAACGGGCTTGTCTAAATCCATATTTTTGGTCAGTCAGAAGCTTAGCATCTGTAAGGTGATGGAATAGAGCATGGTTAATTAAGGTCTCAAATATTTTGACAAAAAGTGGGCGGAGTCTAATGGGGGCGATAATTTAATGGGTCAGTTCTTTTGCCAGAATTCTTGAATACTGGTATCACAGAAGCAGTTTTCCAACAGCCCGGAAAGCAAGATTCATTAAGGCATTTGTTGTAAAGTTTGCAGAGAACTGGAGCTACTTCAGCTGAGTACATTTTAACAGCACAGCTGGGATGAGATCGGGTCCACATGCTTTTGAAGTGTCAAGGTTTTTTATGATAGCATGCACCTGAGCAGGGATGATTTTCAGATCGTCTAGCATGGCGTCTGTCTGCATAGGAAATTCAGGTAGGGGGTGGTTGGAAGGGTCCAGTGTGGAGTTTGAGGCAAACCGACTGGCAAGCATGTTAGCCTTTTCGGTTGCTGAGCAAACAACCTCATGATTGTTGCTTAGTAGGGGAATTGTTGATTACCCATTATTTACTACACTGTTGTAGATTTTTCAGAAGTCACAAGTTCCTAGTTTTTGTGCTTCGATGCGTTTTTTAGTGGTTTCCATAAATTCTCTCTTAGCTGTCGCTATTTCTTTCTTAACGTTACTTCCAGCTTCTATGTACTTCTGTTTGTTTGAACTGGACTTATGTCGGTTAAATCTGCGGTATGCATGCTGCCTTTGAGCAATGGCAGTTGCGCAAGTCGAAGTAAACCATTGGGGAGAGTGGGGCTTGCTATAAAATTTCTGCATGGGAGCATGCACTTCGATTGCAGTTTTGAACCATTCAGTGCACACTGTTCAGCAGGAAGAGAAAAAAATATTTCCCCATGGGGCATCTCTGATAAGATCTCTGATATATATATATATATATATATATATATATATATATATATATATATATATATATATATACTAGCATGGGAGCCCGGCGTTGCCCGGGTGTTTGGATGTGTATGTTGAGCAAAAAAAAAGTGGTAGCAGGAAAACAGGCTCGAACCCGTACCGCGAAGGAGGAAAAGAACGGGGTAAAACCTAACGTTTATGCTGTTACGACCACCGCCAAACCGGAAGCGACATTTTTTTAAATTAAGGCTAGACAATCTAAAGGAGAGGATAACTTTAAAAAATATCGGCGAAAAAAGTGACCCGCCTCCCTGTAGAAAAGTGCCTAGTTGAAGGGGAAGATATTAATGTTTTTAGCCAATTTTTCGATATTTGTCGTATGAAAGGTCCAACTTTAAAACGATACTGATCTTGGTAAAATCCGTCGCCTCTATTGAAAGTTTAAGGCAGATATGCAAACAGGCACACATACATAGATTTATATATTGGTAACTATTAATTTTCGACCCAAACTGATGAAAAAGCTTGCCCTATCTCTGAATACCCTTTATGTACAAATTTCAAATATTTAGACCAGAAATTGTCTGAGTAATTTGGAAGAGACCGCAGAGGTTAATTTCTTTTAACTTTGACCCCTATTATGACCCCTTA
>NC_136517.1:2900000-2967500 GCF_053919585.1 Euprymna scolopes | reverse complement strand
TTCTGATTTCGATTAATCGTCCCAACATTAATAGATCTATATGATATATACATATATATATATATTTTTTTTTACATAGGCATCACCACATTACCAAGGCCAAGAGGCCACTCAAGGATAAGGGTTAAAGAGTGTACAGTAGAAATTGGACAATATAGTAATCATTAGTAATGAAAATTTGGTAAATTTGATAACTTATATGGAACGGTTCATCAAGAACTTATTTACGTTAGACTTGAAGACAACCATATTGTAGTCAGCCGGAAAGCAGGAAAACGGAAGACAATTCCACAGGCGTGCAGTTCTAAGAAAGAAGCTTTGTTCATGGAATCTACGTTTAGGTTTATGTACAGATAAAGAGTGGGGGGAATTATTGATAGTGTTTACAGCTAGACGAGTGTTTCTTGTGAAAGTTTAGCGAGGGGGGACCATAGATTGAAGCTCAGACGAACACTTTCCATGAAAATAACGATACATCAGAGACAAACTCGCAACATCTCTTCTGTGAGATAGAGGTTGCAAGGAAGAGAAAAGGACATCTCCTACGAGGCTACGAAGTCTATTTTGAACTTTATCAAGGCAGGACAAGTCCTTTCTAGCAGCTCCTGCCCAGATGTGGCAACAGTATTCCATCCTTGGACGTACCTGGCTTTTATATAGATAGAGAATAGCATCAGCAGTGAGATATCTACCGGATCGATAGAAAGATCCCACTATTTTACCAGCGGCCTTGGCAACAGATTTGATGTACGTGTTCCATTTAAGATTAGGAGTAATGGTCAAGCCCAGAAGCTTGTCAAAACTTGAGGCCTCCTGAAGACGAGAGCCATTCATTTCAATTGATGCCAGATGTGGATCAGAATGTTGATGATGTAAAGAGAGAAGCTTGGTTTTAGATGCATTAAAAGTAACCAGCCACTCCTTACCCCATTGTACTACGTGCTCAAGATCAGAGGAGAGAGAATTGGAGAGAACTTGGTCGTTTACTGTCTTAGATGTGCTACCATAAATGGTAGTGTCGTCAGCATAAATGTCTACAAATGATGTAAGGATGTGATAAGGATGTGATTTGGAAGATCATTAATGTAGATCAGGAAAAGAGTTGGGCCCAGGATGGACCCCTGAGGGACACCGGCATTAATACTGTGAGCTTCTGATTTTTGCGCCTCAACTACTACTCTTATGAACTTATAAGAAAGAAATGATTTAATAATTGAGAAGACATTTCCAGCAATACCATAGCTAGAGATCATATGAAGTAAACCTTTATGCCATACCCTATCAAAGGCCTTAGATATGTCAAGAGCAATTGCCTCAGAAAGGTTGCCTCCGTCGAGAGATTTGCTAATCCTATGAGATATAACTGTAAGCACATCTGCTGTAGATCTAGCAGAACGGAAACCATATTGATGTTTATTCATACGGCGCTGTTTCTGTGATGAATGTATGTGTATTCAGGCCGTATCATGTTGAGTCTTTGTGGTGTATATATATATATATATATATATATATATATATATATAAGGAACTTTGTGTGTTTGTGTGGTTATGTGTTTATGTGTATGTGAGTTCGTTTCTTATGGACTCGAAAACGGCTGGGCCGATTTTGATGAAATTTCAGACGAAGGTACTTCATTTTCCTGGCAGAGTTTTTATGCAGGTTTTGTGTTGAAATGTCTTCGATAAGTATCGACGATCGATAATCGACATAATTAGGTGACAGAATGAACGTTGACATCTTACTCAGTCTGACATCACAAGCGCATCTGAGAAATTTTATTACCAAACAAGCCGAAAGGCCAGACATATAAAATCAACAGTAGGTTCTTTGATATGACAGGGGCGCGTTCGAAATGAATTTTTCTGTACAAAGCACAACTGCACCATGATACTTGACTTGTTCATGTAAAATTGAAATTCAAACCATTATCATCGCACAAGAAGAAAGACCAGACATATAAAATCAGCAGTAAGTACTTTGATATGACAAGGACGCGTCCGAAAGGAAGGACGAGAATGTACGTGTTAGTCCACTGGACTAACACGTACATTCTCGTCTCTTCGCCGTGGCACGAAAATAAAGAAAAAGAAATTCACGAACCGGACTTTCGACCCTGATGAGGCTATGTATTAGCGAAATATAGGACTTACAAAAAAACAAAAAAAAGCAATAAACAATGATTTTATCATTGTGTTCGACACTTCAAAGTTTTCAAAAATTTCTCAATTAAATTATATATATATATATATATATATATATATATATATATATATATATACATATATATATATATATATATAATTCTATGAAATCAACAGTAGGTTTCCAACGTAGACTAAAATATATTGTATACTAAGTTACTGCGAGAGGCATGTGAAGCTTCTTCCCGGTCAACCGCGATCGGTCCATAACTAGAGCATATATCAATCGATTTGATGAAAAAATAGGCGATTTCATCAATTTAAATGGAACAAATATAAGAGTGTATAACATTCGTTGATCATCATTCAATCCTGGGTAACATCGGGTCTCCCTGCTAGTTATAATTATTTCCTATTTCCCAAGAAAAATAGCTACTTTTTTTTATTGTATGTGACCTCTCCTTTTTAAAATTCACGTAAATGAAAGAGAAAACTCCAAACGATAAAGTTCATTTAAAATTCTCTCTTCCAAGTTTCGTGTAACTTCGACCAACACTTAGTGCGTTAATGTCAACATTCAGGATTGGTGAGCGACATTGGCTCCGAGTCAGATGAACACTCTTGCCTGCAAAAGTATCTGAGCAGCCCCGTTGGCATTCTCTGAATTAATGTGATTAGCAATAAATTCGACGCTTCTCAAATGCTCAAATGGAGTAGGCGTCCTAGAGGTGCATATGGACCATACGGATCAGACCGCAGTCAACAGTGATAGTGTTTTCTGCTAGACGAGTGTTTCTTGTGAACGTTTGACGAGAGAGGGGAGCATAGATTGGAGCTTAGTCGAGCACTTGCCATGAAAATAACGATAAAGCAGACACAAACTCGCAACATTTCTTCTGTGAGATAGAGGTTGCAGGGAAGAGAAATGGAAATCCCCTACAAGGCTACAAAGTTTATTTTGAACTCTATGAAGGCAGGATAAGTCCTTTCTAGCAGCTACTGCCCAGATATGGCAACAGTATTCCATGCTTGGACGTACCTACTTTTTATATAGATAGAGAAGCATCGGCAGTGAGATATCTACTGGATCGATGGAAGGATCCCACCATTTTCCAGCGGCCTTGGCAACGGATGTCATATACGTGTTCCATTTCAGATCAGGAGTAAAGGTCAAGCCCAGAAGCTTGTCAAAACATGAGACGTCCCCGAAACGAGAGCCATTCATTTCAATTAATGCCAGATAAGTGTCAGAGCGTTGATGATGTAATGATAAAAGTTTGGTTTTAGATGCATTAAAAGTAACCAGCCACCTCTTTCCCCATTGTACCACTTGCTCAAGATCAGAAGAGAGAGAATCGGAGAGAACTTGGTCGTTTACGGTCTTCGATGTGCTACCATAGATAGTAGTGCCATCAGTATAAATGTCTAAGAATGATGTAAGGATGTGATTTGGAAGATCATTAATGTAAATCAGGAAGAGAGTTGGGCCCAGGATGGACCCCCGAGGGACTCTAACATTAATACAGCGAGCTTCTGATTTCTGTCCATCAATCACTACTCTTATGAACCTATTAAAGAGAAATGATTTAATTACCGAGAATACATTTCCAGCTATACCGTAGCTGGAGATCTTGTGAAGTAAACCTTTATGCCATACTCTATCAAAAGCCTTTGTTATGTCAAGAGCAATTGCCCTAGAAAGGTAGCCTCCGTCAAGAGATTCGCTAATCGTATGATATATAACTGTAAGCACCTCTGCTGTAGATCTGGCAGAACGGAAACCATATTGCATGTCACTAAAAACGTTATATTTGCTGAGATGGTTGCTTACTTCTCTATTTAACACAGATTCCAGCAACTTACTCATGACGCACAGGGGACTTATTGGCCTGTATTGAGAGGGAGATGAGCGATCACCTGACTTCTTAAATACAGGGCATACTGATGAGATTTTCCAGGGTGATGGGAAGCAATTCTTCTTAAGACAACGTTTAAACAGTTTTGTAAGTATGGGCGCTAGTTCTGGTTGAATTGTTTTGAGTACTATAATTGGAATACCGTCAGGGTCGGTTTCTTTACTGGAATCAAGGTTCTTGATTAGCTTAGCAACATCACATACAGATATTTGTATATCACATAGCCTGTTTTCTGATACAAGAGGAAATATTGGGGGTTGGCGGCCTTGGTCGCAAAGGGTAGAATTAGCTGCAAAGTTCTTGACAAAGAGTTTGGCTTTGTCTGATTCTGACGAGTTTACCCCAGGTCCATTGATGATAATTGGGATAGAGGACACGCTTCTGTTCAGGATTCTGTTTGCTATTTGCCAAAACTGGTGGGAACCAAGCCGCTGCTCAGCTATTTTGAACTTAACGGACTGAGTATATTGCTCTGCTGCGTTCATTATTACGTTTTTTAATGTTTCTCTAACAACTGTAGCGACTTGATTTTCAGTATGTATATGTATAAAACAAGGTTGAAATGTTATAAATATTGAAAAAAACGGTATAGTTGAGCTTAAACATGGAAAAGTAAAAAGCTAGTTGTTAAACATGGAAAAGTAAAGGGCTAGTTGTTAAACATGGAAAAGTAAAGGGCTAGTTGTTAACATTAGAAAAGTAAAGGACTAGTTGTTAAAACTGGAAAAGTAAAGGACTAGTTGTTAAAACTGGAAAAGTAAAGGACTAGTTGTTAAAACTGGAAAAGTAAAGGACTAGTTGTTAAAACTGGAAAAGTAAAGGACTAGTTGTTAAAACTAGAAAAGTAAAGGACTAGTTGTTAAAACTGGAAAAGTAAAGGACTAGTTGTTAAAACTGGAAAAGTAAAGGACGAGTTGTTAAAACTAGAAAAGTAAAGTACTAGTTGTTAAAACTGGAAAAGTAAAGGACTAGTTGTTAAACATGGAAAAGTAAAGGACTAGTTGTTAAAACATGGAAAAGAAAAGGACTAGTTGTTAAACATGGAAAAGTAAAGGACTAGTTGTTAAACATGGAAAAGTAAAGGACTAGTTGTTAAAACTGGAAAAGAAAAGGACTAGTTGTTAAACATGGAAAAGTAAAGGACTAGTTGTTAAAACATGGAAAAGTAAAGGACTAGTTGTTAAAACTGGAAAAGTAAAGGACTAGTTGTTAAAACTGGAAAAGTAAAGGACTAGTTGTTAAAACTAGAAAAGTAAAGGACTAGTTGTTAAAACTAGAAAAGTAAAGGACTAGTTGTTAAAACTGGAAAAGTAAAGGACTAGTTGTTAAACATGGAAAAGTAAAGGACTAGTTGTTAAAACTAGAAAAGTAAAGGACTAGTTGTTAAACATGGAAAAGTAAAGGACTAGTTGTTAAAACTAGAAAAGTAAAGGACTAGTTGTTAAAACTAGAAAAGTAAAGTACTAGTTGTTAAAACTGGAAAAGTAAAGGACTAGTTGTTAAACATGGAAAAGTAAAGGACTAGTTGTTAAAACTAGAAAAGTAAAGGACTAGTTGTTAAAACTAGAAAAGTAAAGGACTAGTTGTTAAAACTAGAAAAGTAAAGGACTAGTTGTTAAACATGGAAAAGTAAAGGACTAGTTGTTAAAACTAGAAAAGTAAAGGACTAGTTGTTAAAACTAGAAAAGTAAAGGACGAGTTGTTAAGACTAGAAAAGTAAAGGACTAGTTGTTAAACATGGAAAAGTAAAGGACTAGTTGTTAAAACTAGAAAAGTAAAGGACTAGTTGTTAAAACTAGAAAAGTAAAGGACTAGTTGTTAAAACTGGAAAAGTAAAGGACTAGTTGTTAAAACTGGAAAAGTAAAGGACTAGTTGTTAAAACTGGAAAAGTAAAGGACTAGTTGTTAAACATGGAAAAGTAAAGGACTAGTTGTTAAAACTGGAAAAGTAAAGGACTAGTTGTTAAAACTGGAAAAGTAAAGGACTAGTTGTTAAACATGGAAAAGTAAAGGACGAGTTGTTAAAACTAGAAAAGTAAAGGACTAGTTGTTAAACATGGAAAAGTAAAGGACTAGTTGTTAAAACTAGAAAAGTAAAGGACTAGTTGTTAAAACTAGAAAAGTAAAGGACTAGTTGTTAAAACTGGAAAAGTAAAGGACTAGTTGTTAAAACTGGAAAAGTAAAGGACTAGTTGTTAAAACTGGAAAAGTAAAGGACTAGTTGTTAAACATGGAAAAGTAAAGGACTAGTTGTTAAAACTGGAAAAGTAAAGGACTAGTTGTTAAACATGGAAAAGTAAAGGACTAGTTGTTAAACATGGAAAAGTAAAGGACTAGTTGTTAAAACTGGAAAAGAAAAGGACTAGTTGTTAAAACTGGAAAAGAAAAGGACTAGTTGTTAAACATGGAAAAGTAAAGGACTAGTTGTTAAAACTGGAAAAGTAAAGGACTAGTTGTTAAACATGGAAAAGTAAAGGACTAGTTGTTAAACATGGAAAAGTAAAGGACTAGTTGTTAAACATGGAAAAGTAAAGGACTAGTTGTTAAAACTGGAAAAGTAAAGGACTAGTTGTTAAACTGGAAAAGTAAAGGACTAGTTGTTAAAACTGGAAAAGTAAAGGACTAGTTGTTAAAACTGGAAAAGTAAAGGACTAGTTGTTAAACATGGAAAAGTAAAGGACTAGTTGTTAAAACTGGAAAAGTAAAGGACTAGTTGTTAAAACTGGAAAAGTAAAGGACTAGTTGTTAAACATGGAAAAGTAAAGGACTAGTTTTTAAAACTGGAAAAGAAAAGGACTAGTTGTTAAAACTGGAAAAGAAAAGGACTAGTTGTTAAACATGGAAAAGTAAAGGACTAGTTGTTAAAACTGGAAAAGAAAAGGACTAGTTGTTAAACATGGAAAAGTAAAGGACTAGTTGTTAAACATGGAAAAGTAAAGGACTAGTTGTTAAACATGGAAAAGTAAAGGACTAGTTGTTAAACATGGAAAAGTAAAGGACTAGTTGTTAAACATGGAAAAGTAAAGGACTAGTTGTTAAAACTGGAAAAGTAAAGGACTAGTTGTTAAAACTGGAAAAGTAAAGGACTAGTTGTTAAACATGGAAAAGTAAAGGACTAGTTGTTAAACATGGAAAAGTAAAGGACTTGTTGTTAAACATGGAAAAGTAAAGGACTAGTTGTTAAACATGGAAAAGTAAAGGACTAGTTGTTAAAACTGGAAAAGAAAAGGACTAGTTGTTAAAACTGGAAAAGTAAAGGACTAGTTGTTAAAACTGGAAAAGTAAAGGACTAGTTGTTAAACATGGAAAAGTAAAGGACTAGTTGTTAAAACTTGGAAAAGTAAAGGACTAGTTGTTAAACATGGAAAAGTAAAGGACTAGTTGTTAAACATGGAAAAGTAAAGGACTAGTTGTTAAAACTGGAAAAGAAAAGGACTAGTTGTTAAAACTGAAAAAGAAAAGGACTAGTTGTTAAACATGGAAAAGTAAAGGACTAGTTGTTAAACATGGAAAAGTAAAGGACTAGTTGTTAAACATGGAAAAGTAAAGGACTAGTTGTTAAACATGGAAAAGTAAAGGGCTAGTTGTTAAAACTGGAAAAGTAAAGGACTAGTTGTTAAAACTGGAAAAGTAAAGGACTAGTTGTTAAACATGGAAAAGAAAAGGACTAGTTGTTAAAACTGGAAAAGTAAAGGACTAGTTGTTAAAACTGGAAAAGTAAAGGACTAGTTGTTAAACATGGAAAAGTAAAGGACTAGTTGTTAAAACTGGAAAAGTAAAGGACTAGTTGTTAAACATGGAAAAGTAAAGGACTAGTTGTTAAACATGGAAAAGTAAAGGACTAGTTGTTAAAACTGGAAAAGTAAAGGACTAGTTGTTAAAACTGGAAAAGTAAAGGACTAGTTGTTAAAACTGGAAAAGTAAAGGACTAGTTGTTTAACTGGAAAAGTAAAGGACTAGTTGTTAAAACTGGAAAAGTAAAGGACTAGTTGTTAAAACTGGAAAAGTAAAGGACTAGTTGTTTAACATGGAAAAGTAAAGGACTAGTTGTTAAAACTGGAAAAGTAAAGGACTAGTTGTTAAAACTGGAAAAGTAAAGGACTAGTTGTTAAACATGGAAAAGTAAAGGACTAGTTGTTAAAACTGGAAAAGAAAAGGACTAGTTGTTAAAACTGGAAAAGAAAAGGACTAGTTGTTAAACATGGAAAAGTAAAGGACTAGTTGTTAAAACTGGAAAAGAAAAGGACTAGTTGTTAAACATGGAAAAGTAAAGGACTAGTTGTTAAACATGGAAAAGTAAAGGACTAGTTGTTAAACATGGAAAAGTAAAGGACTAGTTGTTAAACATGGAAAAGTAAAGGACTAGTTGTTAAACATGGAAAAGTAAAGGACTAGTTGTTAAAACTGGAAAAGTAAAGGACTAGTTGTTAAAACTGGAAAAGTAAAGGACTAGTTGTTAAACATGGAAAAGTAAAGGACTAGTTGTTAAACATGGAAAAGTAAAGGACTAGTTGTTAAACATGGAAAAGTAAAGGACTAGTTGTTAAACATGGAAAAGTAAAGGACTAGTTGTTAAAACTGGAAAAGAAAAGGACTAGTTGTTAAAACTGGAAAAGTAAAGGACTAGTTGTTAAAACTGGAAAAGTAAAGGACTAGTTGTTAAACATGGAAAAGTAAAGGACTAGTTGTTAAAACTTGGAAAAGTAAAGGACTAGTTGTTAAACATGGAAAAGTAAAGGACTAGTTGTTAAACATGGAAAAGTAAAGGACTAGTTGTTAAAACTGGAAAAGAAAAGGACTAGTTGTTAAAACTGAAAAAGAAAAGGACTAGTTGTTAAACATGGAAAAGTAAAGGACTAGTTGTTAAACATGGAAAAGTAAAGGACTAGTTGTTAAACATGGAACAGTAAAGGACTAGTTGTTAAACATGGAAAAGTAAAGGGCTAGTTGTTAAAACTGGAAAAGTAAAGGACTAGTTGTTAAAACTGGAAAAGTAAAGGACTAGTTGTTAAACATGGAAAAGTAAAGGACTAGTTGTTAAAACTGGAAAAGTAAAGGACTAGTTGTTAAACATGGAAAAGTAAAGGACTAGTTGTTAAACATGGAAAAGTAAAGGACTAGTTGTTAAAACTGGAAAAGAAAAGGACTAGTTGTTAAAACTGAAAAAGAAAAGGACTAGTTGTTAAACATGGAAAAGTAAAGTACTAGTTGTTAAAACTGGAAAAGAAAAGGACGAGTTGTTAAATATGGAAAAGTAAAGGACTAGTTGTTAAACATGGAAAAGTAAAGGACTAGTTGTTAAACATGGAAAAGTAAAGGACTAGTTGTTAAACATGGAAAAGTAAAGGACTAGTTGTTAAACATGGAAAAGTAAAGGACTAGTTGTTAAACATGGAAAAGTAAAGGACTAGTTGTTAAAACTGGAAAAGAAAAGGACGAGTTGTTAAATATGGAAAAGTAAAGAACTAGTTGTTAAAACTGGAAAAGAAAAGGACTAGTTGTTAAACATGGAAAAGTAAAGGACTAGTTGTTAAACATGGAAAAGTAAAGGGCTAGTTGTTAAACATGGAAAAGTAAAGGACTAGTTGTTAAACATGGAAAAGTAAAGGGCTAGTTGTTAAAACTGGAAAAGAAAAGGGCAATATATTCTAGTAAAAAATAAAATAAATTTATAACTAAAAATATTGCAGCATTAAGAATTGATTATATAATCTTATAAATGATTTAGTACAATAGCTCCGATTATGTGCAGAATATAATAAAAATGTGCCTTTATTTTATCAGCCGGATTTTTCCCATCGTTTCCAAAAACAAACAGAACCTAGATTTGTTCGCTGTACACTGGGTTCTGGTCTGTACGAATCTTGGACGTATACACTCCCAGTATTTACCTTTTCCTTTGACGAATGGTTCAATTTATTGGTAATAACCCGAGTCCAGAGAATACTAACAGGGCTGCTCAGACATTTTTTGCCGGTCAGAGTGCTTTTCTCTTGGGAAGTTGGCTGTTACACTTCATTTTCCGACTCTTGTGTCACATCATCCCGCCGAGGGAGGAAAATAAATATCGTTAACGACAACTTGGTTATGTCTAATACACGTGAACAGAACCTTACGTTCAGATTTGATCTAAATGTATCACTGTTACGGCCTGCGAAACGCACCTGAATGAATCTTACATACGCCGGGGGAAATGCTAAAATGGATCATTATTTGCGTGACGTGAGCATACGCCTGTGTTGTGGTCACTTCGGTCATCTTCATAAGTCTCAGCTCCCGCAGAAAATATCCAGTGGCTGAAAGACACGAATGTCACTTGCGCAAAATTGCGATCTAACTGCAGTTTCCTGGACTCGAGGCACTTCATCACGCCAAGCGCTAAACAACAAATGCGAGCGAAAAATAACAAAAAGATAAAGATTTTTGTTTTTTTATTTACGTTTTTGTTCTTTTTCTTTTCTTTTCTTTTTCTTTTCTTTTCTTTTTCTTTTACATAATCGGCATAATCACGTTTGACAAACTGGTTCTCGCCAGATCACCGAAGTTAAGCAAAAATGAGCCTGGCCAGTACCAGACGGGTAACCATTTGGGATTTTCAGGTGCTGTGTGTGCTTTCCACTTATCTCGCCATTGTTTCCAGCCGTCTTAGAATTTTCCTTGCCATTCGAATCAAGCAGTGCCGATCCAGGAGAGGTGCGGTTGCTGATTGCGCAACTCTTGTCACACAATTACACGTGCAGCTGCCCCCACAGGGAGTATACTTTGTCTTCCGGACTGAACGGAGGCATTAATTACTTAATCACAGATTACCTGCGTTTTTTACCCCCAAAATACAAACGCAGACACACACACACACACACATACATACACACACACAAATCTAATCTAATTTGTATATATATATATATATATATATATATATATATATATATATATATATATATATATATATATATATATATATATTATATATATATAAATTCAAACTTAAAATTTATATCAATATCAATTAAACTTAACATTTCGTTTAATTTTATCGAAATACGTTTAAAAATTTCGAATTACGTTAAAAAATTTCTTTTAAAAAATTCCAACTCTTTCAACGTTTAGGGAAGTAAGTATTTATCTAGCGTAAGGGATTTTCCTAGTATATTAACACTATTATATTTTTCCTATAGTTTTAAAATTGAAACAGATTCTAAATTACATTTATAAAGTAAGGTTTTTAAAAATTTATATATAATACATTAATTTTAAATCTATAATACAATTACGATTAAAATCCCATTTTACCGTCTAAAAACAATTTTAGTATTTACAAGTTTACTAAAGTTTTTTTTAAATACATATATAATCAAAATCTAAGTTTTATAAAAAAAAATTATGAAAAAAAATTTCAATCGAAATTAGATTTTAAAATTAAAATAATTCAAAATTTAAAGTTAATGATATCATCATCATCATCATCATCATCCGATAAATAAACGGGAGGGGATTTAGCAAAACGAGAGTTAAACGTGAACTCATGATATATATATTTTTTCCACTTCTGGTTATAAAATAGATGTGTATTGGCTGAAGAGAACTTGATATGGAGATTTTAAACGGCTCTAAGTACCAGGCTTGAAACCGACGGTACCAATGGCTTGTCTCATCTAACAACTTTCTGTATACAAAATATAAATACGCTCTTATATTTCGGATTTTCCTTTTAATTGAGCACTCTGTTGGATTTCTTTTTCCAAAAAAACTAATCATATATATATATCTATATATATATAAGTATATATATATAAGTATATATATATATATATATATATATATATATCTTCTCTTCTATCTTCTTTCTTTTCTATCTATTTTCTTCTATATATTTTTCTTCTATCTATTCTGTCTTCTATCTTCTTCTTCTTCTTTTTCTTCTTCTCTCTCTTCTATCTTCTATCCATCTATCTTCTTCTATCTTTTCTTCTTCTATTTATCTTTCTTTTATATATTTATATATATATATTATATTATATATATATTATATATATATATATATATAAAATGAACTCGTTTTTCCCCTGCGATTTTGACCTTAATAGGATTGAAAATCAAGATGTTTCATGCAAATGTAATGTGCACGCACTGCAGCACATTACCTTTGGTGTGTTATAGGCCTATCACCTATCCACTTACTCGATAACCTTACATCCCTATATTATTTCTGCTGAGAGTCCACGGCCAAATTCTCTTACAATCAATGGAAGTTGTAAAATCTTTTCCCTCTATTACATTCATACTCTTCCCGCGCCCACTTATCACCGGTGGGGGATACGTCCACAAGGGATACTACGAGGAAGCACCGGTTTGAGTTCATAGTTGCTTTAAAAAAGAGGATTGGCATTTTTCCGTCGGTTGAAACGCACCTTTCGATTACATCGAATCCAATGTTTACTCATGCCATTTCTTCCTTTTCTTATTTTTAATTTTTTTTTAACTTATATTGAGGGGAGGAGTAAACGGACCGAAGAGTTACTGATGCCATCTTTTTCTTTTTTTTATTTTATTCATATTGGGGGGGAGTTCACGAACAGAATGTGTTACTGATGCCATCTTTTTTTTAGTTTCTTTTTCTTTTTTTTTTAGTTTATTTACTTTATTTTTTGTTTATTTCATTTACATTGGGAAGGGGGTAACGTATCGAAGGGTTGCTGATGCCGTCTTTTTTTTTGGAAAGTTTTTTTTCATTTTTTTATTCAGACATTCTTAGCCCACGTTCAATTTTACCTGGCTTTAGTTAATAGCAGTCCATCACAACGCTCTCTTACTGAAATCCGTTCTCCTCCGCATTAAAAATACAATTTACGCAGAAAAATCGCGTTTATTACATAAATAAACAAACAAACGAAATCAACTACCATTGGATTCCCAACTGTATTTATGCCACGTTCCTATCTTTTTTGATATAGCCTCATCAATTAACACTACCCAGCCAACATTCAGGGGAATACAGTTCAGTTCTCTTACAGAAATCCGTTCTCCGCCGCATTCTACAGTTTACACAGAAACAATCGCGTTTATTAAATACACAAAAACACGAAACAAACTAACGTTGGATTCCAGATTTTACATCTAACTCTATCCGTCTGCAACTATTAATTGCGTACCCAACTGTATTTAGGCAACAATCTTTTATTATTCTTTTGTTTTGATTTACCCAAAACCACACACATCTCGAAACACCCGGTCAACGCCGGATACCCCCCTAGTATATATATATATATATATATATATATATATATATATATATATATATATATATATATATTAGTCGAAGTTGTGTTTTCCGGTATATAAGCGCTGTTCAAATTTTAAAATAAAATACGTATGAAATACGTTTAGAAGCCAAATTGTTTAAAATTAATATTTCAGCAATATACGACATCTACAGACTTTTGTACATTTTTGTCCACGTCATGGTGTTAAAGGATAGAAAAAGTTAGTATTGGTATTCGTAGCATATTTTGATGGTGTCATTTTTGTTACGGTAAAGGCTTATGTTTTTATTGTGGAGTTTAAAGAGAGTTTATGTGCTTATCGACAATTTTTTTCGGAAAATTATTGTTTATTAGGGCTTATTTTATGTTTGTTAGTTCTTTGTAATATATTTGTCGGGCTGATCCTATATTGTATGAGCGGTGGCGCAAATCTTTTATAAGGCCGGTTTTATATTTATCTGGATTTTCGCTATGGTAATTTAGGAGTATTGCATTATTGTTTGTAGGTTTTGTGTATGTTGTGGTTATGTATTTAATAGGGTTATTTGGATCTACTAATACGTCGAGAAATAGTATTTTGTTATTTATGTTTGGATCGTGTGTAAATTTGAGGACGGAGTGTGTTTCTAGGTTTAGTTAGAGTTCTTTAATGTCGTGAACGGATTCGGCTTTGATGAATATGACGTCAACTCATCGAGCATAGATAATGAGTGTATTTTTAAGGTCTGAGAAGATTTTGTTTTCGACGTGGGCCATGTAGTATTCTGCGAATGTAGGTTCTAGAGGTGATTCCATTGAGACGCCATCTATTTGGATGTATGTTTTCCCATTAGGATCAGTGAAGGGAAATTGTGTGGTGCATTTTAGAAGTATTTTTTCTAGGGTCTGGGGTTTATGGTTGGAGGGGCTATCGTGTTGTGGTTGTATACTTGATTAAGGATTATTTTAATTGTGTTTTTTATAAGGACGATGGTGTAGAGGTTTTCAGCGTCGAGAAAGGCAGTTATGCATTTGTTGGGGGAATTTAATTTGAGAAGGTCTATGAAGTCGGTGGTAGCTTTTTATGCTGTATTTACTAGGTATGTAAGGTTGGATAATGACTGGGTGGTGATTTGAGAGATTATGGGTCTTAGAGAGTATCCTGTTTTGTGAATTTTAATTTTCCCGTATATGTAGCCGGGTTTATAGTGTCCTATCAAAACTAACTATTGTTTCATAGTTCTTATGAGAAGAGGACGTATATTATATCTTTGTTGTTGTGTGTTCGTGTTAGTGTTCATGTTGGTGCGCAGATATATCGCGTATATATAAAGAGAGAGACAGTTCTGTATATATAAAGAGACATGGTACATGTTAATACAGGAGAGCCGACGGCATGTAATACACAATGAAAGGAGATTTGATATATAGATAGAGAGATTGATAGTGATATTTATACGTTTGACAGTTCTGTGAATGGGAGTGTTTCTATAACATTGACACATATATTTCTTTACCTATTTTAGAGATGATGATTTTCACAAAGTTCTCATCTAATATTGACTCATTTGCAAGAACATGCGACTGTTCTTTAACACTATAATCATACCAAGCCTCAAATAAAAATAAAAATAAAACGCCAATAACAACAATTGGTTGAACCGATAGAAAGCGCTTGAGATAATTATGTCTGAACAACAACTTTTGGGCGCCATAATATATAATATGGCAGCTGAAATAATATATATACATATTTCTGTAGGAATATATTTTCTTATTATATATCAATCCTTATTTAAGAAGCTCAATGTAATTACAGAGCAATATAGAGAATAAATGACAAAATGAATCGTATAAGTCAACTGAATTAAAAGAATAGATTATAAGATGGTCAACATTATGAATGTTAGAATATAACGTTTTGTCACTTATTCTCTCTCTCTCCCTCTCTCTCTCTCTCTCTCTCTCTATATATATATATATATATATATATATATATATATAGACAAACGATTTTAATGTTTACCAAAACTGATGTTGCCTTCGCTATACGATGTACAATTTCATCGTCAAGAAATCCGTTTGAGTTCACCATGCAACCTAAGTATGTGAAACATTTGACATATTTCAAATTCATCCCCTCTACTGTAATACAATAATCAGGAAAAAAATGAACTAGAGGATTTTGTTTGACACCATTTGCTTTTGATGAGGAGGCTGATGATGAAGTTTTCTTAATACTTATCGTGAATCCAAATGATTTGCTGACTTCAGAAAACCTATTGACGAGTTCTTGCGCTTCAATATATGATGTAGCAACCAATGCAGCATCATCAGCAAATAACATCTCATATATCATTTTTGGTTCTCAGCAATGTCTTTGCTGATGGTTAAACAATACATCCAAGTATTTACACACACACACACCACACGCGCGCGCACACACACACACACACACACACACATATATATAGTAGTAGAGAATTAGAAGGCTATCACAATGCGAGGAATGAGATATAGTCGGTGTTGTTGGAAGAAGACGAAAACACGTGGCAATTAACAAATCAATAAGTACATACATATATGTCTATATATACATATATTTATTCAGTTGTATTAAATACAAATGTCTTGCTTGTTATGTCTGCGACAATATCCATATTAATTTCGGAAAATATTCCCTTTTCAAATGGTAGACGTGAGAGATCGATTCAAAGCATGCTAGATGATGGAGCGGAAATTGGATGGCTGTGTGAAGCCTCGGAGCAAATGTAAGGAGGGGTTTATGTATGGCCTGTTTTAGGTAATTAACATATTTTTTGTTCCTTTTTTTATAAATTTTTTTTTTGTATATATATATTTTATTTATTTTTTTTAGTTTATCACTTGTTGCTTTAGCGTAAGCTTTTTTTAAAATTTTGTATATTCTCTGTCTATTTTGTTGTCTTTATTATTATTATTATTTTTCCTGCTGCTCTCTATTATTCATTTACTTGTTTAATTTATTAACATCCTAGCATATTCAATGGTGTATCTAAGTAACACAAGTGTTTAGCAGGCTGGTACGGGTAAGCTTTTGAAGGAGAGAAGTAGAATGGGGGTGTGAGAGAGGGAAGGTGCGGGATGGGGCGCTCTCAGTCGGTTGTTGGGGTGTTTGGGTTAGGGGTGCGTTGTCAGGAATAGGAAGATAGGTTGAAAGGGGGCACTGGATTGACATTCCTTGGGAAATGTTAATTTATTGATTTTAATAAAAACTATAAGTGGGTATAGACGGAACATTTTTTCTCTATTTAATTCTTTATTATTATTTGTTTTATTAATTTACTTGTGTTTGTTGTTAGTATTTATTTTGGTTTGAATAGGTGGGTTAGCTTAAATCAAAAGGGGGTTTTAATTGGTTTATGTTACTTCAGCTAACTATTTTTAATTATTTTTTAATATATTTTTTTATATATTAATTATTTATAAATTTCTTTAATTTTTTTATATATAATTTATATGGAAGTGGGCTTGTAGTAAGGCCCTGTCTGGACTGTGAGTTAGTGTATGAGCAGTGTGCAGTGGTGTACCTGTTCTAATGAGTTAAGGTTGTAATGGTAAGTCTTTGGTGGGAGCCGTATGTAAAGTTATATAATGAATGACGATCCGAGCTCCAGTCTGTTGTTGAGTTCTGGCCGTAATTTGGATATTAGTAATGATTCTTTTCTGCGAAGATTCCCAATATTGCGTTCTATGGTTAAAATATAAACTTTAATAGATATATAAGAGTTTCTGCAGGTGTTGAGGTGTTTGTAGAATGACGATGCTTGTGTTTGTGTGTGTTCCTTGATTCTTATGTGTAGGGGTCGTGTGGTGCTGCCCACGTAGAATTTTCCACAGGCAGAGCATTCTAGTTTGTAGACTACATGTGTGCGGTGGCATATAGCTTTGGGGTATACGGGGCAATTTGTCAGTGTGCATGGTGGTGGGTCCTTGTTGTGTTCGCGTTTATAATGCTGCTGTCTAATGGATGGTCCGGAGTGGGCTAGTTGCTAATTGAGACCCTCCCTTCTGATAGCCCTGCGGATAGCCGTTGTGATCTTGTCGCTTAGATGGGGCATTTTAAGGAAGCAAGTATTGGTGGGGAAGCTTCTTACACGTTTTCTCGTGTTCCAGGGGTGTTTAATGTGTTTAATGACAGAGCTGGGGTATCCGTTTGTCTCTAGGACCTGGTGGAACTGTTTTGTGCATTCTGTATTGTCTTTAGGCTTACTGCACTTGTTTTGGATGCTGATGATCTCATTCCTTGCATATCTGATAATGGCCTTAGTAGGGAGGGCCAACTTGTAGTGTACAAATTATACTTCGGCTGGCTGCTTTTCGGTAGAATTTAGTAGTGACGGTCCCCTCGTCTGATAGTTTGAGGTTGAAATCTAGACATGATAGGGATCCGTCATCGCTGGGGTGTTCGATGGTGAATTCTATGTGGATCGGTATCGCAGAATATGGTGTAGATGTTCTCAGCATCGGCGCGTGATGATGTGAGGCTCCGGACATCATCGACATATCTCGAGAGCAATATGACCGAGTTGCACGTATTGAGAGGTCGGCGTTCTAGTCTGTCCATGTATGTATATATATATATACGAGGGGCGTGCAATAAGTAATGCCCTTGACTCACTTCTAGTTGTCTGATCTAGCTGAAATTTTGCATGTGCAGTGATTTATATCTCTAGGGGTTATGTGGCAACTTACAACTCTGAACTAATTGTGGTTTCTGTTTTACAGGTGTTTGAACTGATTCAGGTGTGAAATGGAGCCTGTTGAATGTCGAGCGGTGATCCGGTGTTTGTATTTGAAAGGACGTACACCACAGTAGACTTTTGGTGACATGAAAGAAACTTATGGTGATAATGCCCCATCATATGACCTTGTAAAACGATGTCATCGTGAATTCAAACATGCCCGGAAGTCTGTGGAAACAGCACCCAGACATGGTCGCCCCTCCTTCTGCCATTGGTGAGACATCTGTCCGTCAAGTTGAGGTTGCCATTTTGGAAGATCGGCGCATTACTATTTGTCAAATAGCCCAAGATGTCAAGATTAGTACAGGGTCTGTGGAAACTATCATTCATGACCATTTGCATATGCATAAGGTGTCTGCCAGATGGAATCCCAGGTTGCTCACACCATTCCAGAAGCTAGAACGCGTCGAGTGCTCGAGGATGAATTTGGAGATGCGCAAAGAAGATGAGTCAAAGTTTTTCAAAAGACTGATTACACAGGATGAAACCTGGGTCCATCACTATGATCCAGAGACCCGAGCCCAGTCAATGCAGTGGAACCACTTGGACTCACCACCTCCAAACAAGGCAAGGGTGCAGCTCTCCGTTGGCAAGGTCATGCTCACAGTCTTCTGGGACCAGGACGGAGTAGTGATGACAAATTTCCTGGCAAAGGGTATCACAATTACAGGAGCCTATTATGCTTCACTTTTGAGGAAATTGAGGGAAGCTATCAAAATCAAGAGGTGGGGATAGATCAGCAAAGTACCCTCCTCCTGCAGGACAACGCTCCGGTCCACAACTCGCATGTCGCCAGATCAGAAGCACGGGCGTGTGGTTATGAAATTGCGCCATCCTCCCTATTCTCCTGACCTTTCACCCTCTGACTTTCACCTCTTCCCAGCCATTAAGTTGTTTTTTAAAGGAAAACATTTCCAAGATGATGCAGGCTTGATTTCTGAAGTCACGTCGTGGTTGGAGGACCAACCTGGGGGTGTTCTACAAAAACGGTCTCGAGAGCTGCATCAAACAATGTGAGAAATGCATAACTCTGGGTGGTTCCTATGTAGAGAAAGACTAATAACTGTGCCAAGTTTCGTTGCTCTACTGCTATGGGAAGTGGGTCAGGGCATTACTTATTGCACGCCCCTCGTACATATATATATATATATATATATATATATATATATATATATATATTGTTTTTCTTTTTTTTTGTTGCAGACCATCTACTAGTTAGTCAGTTGTGTACAAATCCCAAGTGATACAATGTTCAATAAACTGTACAAGTGCTCTCTACCGATCCAAGTTATGACAACAGGACCATACCAGCACGCTTAAAATGCAAATCCGGACGGTTCAACGCTTGAGGGCACATATCAATGAAGTTTCCAGCTACGATCATGGTTTTTGGTGTTGTTTTAAATGACGGCCATATCATGCTACCTCACATCTTCGAAATCTGCTTAAAAGTCAACATCAAAGTGTACCGGGATGTGCTGAAGTGTGTGATGATCCCCTGGCGCAATTAAGTTAGTGTTGACAGACTCTGGACCTGGAAACAGGACTCGGGGTAGGCCCGCAAGTCTAAAAAGACCCAGGCTTAGATTCAGAAAGTGTGCTACTACTTTGTACCCATCTCTAACTGGCCTCCGCCCTTCCCGACCTAAAGGCGCTGGATTATTTCGTTTGTTCATACGTCAATAATATCAACAACATAATCTCCAACACCACCAAAGCCAGCCTGATCGCCACCATCCGCCAAGTATTCGCCGCGCTCTCGCCGGCGCTTGTGGAAAAGGCATGCTTCGAGTTCTGGATGCATATCGAGGCTGAAGGCGGTTACATTGAACAGATGTTAGCTTTACTACATAAGTCACCTGAATTTATCTTTTCAATAAAAGTTTTAAAATAAAACGCTAGTGTTGTTTTCTGTAGGGTGTTCCACCCTGTATACATTTATATTTATTATACAGAAGTATGGTCACTATATTTATATGCAAAACTTCAAATACTTATCAAGTTTTTTTTTTATTTATTTTCGTATAGAAGATAACCAACTGTTGATGATTTTTATTACGTTTTTATTGAAATAAAAAACGATTTTCTGTTTCTGGTTTCGCATGGAAAAGTAAGAAGTTTGTTTTTATAAAAAACTACAATAACTTTAATAAAACATGCCGAAACGCTTTCACCATTGGACTCACGTCTGGTTTTGATATCTAAATTATTTCAGTTATTTATGCTTGTTCGATTTACATAACATCAGGTGGACTGCAGACGATATGGATCCAAAATGGCGGCTTAGATGTGATATAGATTACAAATTTGCTGTCGACAGTAACGATTCAATCTTAAATGCATACGCATCGCATTTGAATACGGACCGTTTATCGTCTCATTGCCATCGTTCTAACACATGAATTGCTATATAACTGGAATCAGAGATCCCGATTGGTTGAAATCCCATCAAAGCAATTACGATGCTATAGACAACTGCCTTGCGTTTTCAAATTTGATTGGCTGTTGGGTTTTATCGTCATTTTATGTCGAAACTGTACATACGTTTTATTTACGTTTTTCCTGATAGGTACATTTGTTGGGTGGGGCA
The DNA here is from genome assembly GCF_053919585.1 of Euprymna scolopes. Classification (NCBI taxonomy): domain Eukaryota; kingdom Metazoa; phylum Mollusca; class Cephalopoda; order Sepiida; family Sepiolidae; genus Euprymna; species Euprymna scolopes. The sequence continues at coordinate 2,946,826 of NC_136517.1, read as the reverse complement.
TAATTTGTAAACAGGCAGTTTGTAAACGCTACTTTGTAGGAACTTGTCTAGCTACAACCATTGTTAATATTTTTTATGATTTTTCATTTGGAATGTAATAGGCAAGTATTTGTGATTGTTTCTAAAAGGGGACTGTGGTAAGTTGATCAGCGAGGTGTATCTTCACCTTACATTAAAAAGAAAGCGAATTCCCAATAAGTTAACATCTTAAAGCAAAAGGCAGAGAGTGACGTTTCAACAGGTTGCCTTGTTGCGACCACCAAGGTCTGGTAACAAACTATTACGCGTTCAATCCCTTGAAAATTTCCTGAATGCCTCCCAGACGGCATGCAACCACTTTAGAGAACAAAATGGGACACATGAATATATGGCGTACTAAAAAATTTAATATATGGCGTACTAAAAAATTTACTATATGGCGTACTAAAAGATTTACTATATGGCGTACAAAAAATTTAATATATGGCCTACTAAAAAATTTACTATATGACGTACTAAAAATGTAATACATAGCGTACTAAAAAAATTATATATGGCATGCTAAAATATTAATATATGTCGTACTAAACAGTTTAATATATGGTGTACTAAAAAAATTAATATATGGCGTACTAAAAAAATTAATATATGGCGTACTAAAAAAATAATATATAGCGTACTAAAAATTAATATTTGTCGTGCTAATATATATATATATATATATATATATATATATATATATATATATATATATATATATATATATATATATATATATATATATATGGCTAATCAGCAACATTATAGCAAGTCTATAAAAATGTTTAGTTAATTCTTTTTCCCCTAAGAAAATAGAACAAATTTTAACACTTTATGGAATAAGGAAATAATTCCTTGTATCTTGTATTATAACAATAATATTTGTAAGTGTAAAGTTGCGTAATTTATTTCCCCTTGTGTAATGTACACACACACACATATATATATATATATATATATGCATTACGCAAGGGGAAATAAATTAAGCAAGTTTACACTTACAAATTTTATTGTTATAATACAATAATAATAATAATAATAATGCTATAATACATATATATATATAAATAATATTAATAATAATGATAATGTTGTAATATATATATATATTTATATATACATTTAGTTATATCCATACAGTACTGTATCACAGCTCATCAGTGTGGTTAAATTACACAAGTACCCCAAACCAGGTTTGAAATTAGACCACATAGACGACAGTTGGCGCTCCTAACCATTGCACTACTCGGCTGCTGCTAAGATTTCTTATGTGAATTAACAATGTTCATTGTCCAAACCCCTAAGCTCTATTTATTTACACAAAGGGCATCGCTTTTTACGCTAATGGCAGTTTATTTATCACTTCGTAATACCCAAGATAGGGAACATTCGTAATCATTGTTTTCTTGCGACTGTCTGCATACAACGTGTGCGTCCCGAGTGTTTGTATGTAACGACTACGTTATATATATAAATATACTAGCAAAAGTACCCGTCGTTGACTGGGTTCAAAAACAGCCTACAGAAAATAGACTCTGATTACTGAAAGTATGATAGGTTATGAAAAGGAAGGGGTGTAAAGAGATAGCTTCGAATTTGGGGGTATCAAAACCAAAGCAAAATATGATGAAAGTAAAAATAAAATAGATAAACCCCAAAATTTATTATACCATACATGTTCACACTGAAACACTTATCACAATATTCTGTGGATCTATATTAAAAAATCTTGTAAAACTTTGTGAAATATTTCCATTCTATGGAGGTCAGGCGCGAACAAACACTCAATAATTTTATTATACTATATTTCTTCAAACTGAAACATTATTATCAAAGTATACTTACGCAGATAGATATGAAAAGTCTTTATTAAAGTTTGTGCCTATTTCCATTCTATGGAGGCCAGGCGCGAACGCAGGCCCCACAATTTTATTATACCATCCCTATTTAATTTAAAACATACTTATCAAAGTATTAGTATGTACATCTATATGAAAAACACTTGTAAACGCTTTTTTTTTAAATGTTTTTTTTTCCATACTTTGTGGACCAGGCGCGTACGCAGACCCCACAATTTTGATGAATCATCATTATGCCAGATCAAACATACCCATTCCTGTGTCTCGATACATCTTCTATCATTATATGTGATCAGTTTTCTATAATAGTCGGCTATATAGGAGCCTATTCGTGACCAGACACATACACAGACGTTCAGCTTTATAATATATATATATATATATATATATATATATATATATATATATATATATATATATATCACTTGTATATATGTTTGTATGTTTGCATGTTTGTATGTCTGCCTAAAACTTTCGACAGAGGTGACGGATTTTCCCAAGATCGGTATCGTTTTGAAGTACGACCCTTCGGGTGACAAACATCGAAAAATTGGCTAAAAATATTAATTCTCAACTGGGCACTTTTCTACTAGGAGGGGTAGCATTTTTCGCCGACTGTTTTGAAAGTCATTCCCGCTTTTCGACTGACTAGCCTTAATTTAAATCTTCGCCACTTCCAGTTTGGCGATGGACGCAACAGCAAAGACGTCACGTTTGTTTGTTTTTCACGTTCTTTTCCCCATTCGCGGCACAGGTTCGAGCCTTCCTACCTACTACCACTTTTTTTTTTGCTTAATACAAACCTCCAAAAACCCGGGCAACACCGGGTAACCAGACTAGTATATTATAAATATTAAAATCCTATAAATCAGATTAATTATTGTAATTATTTTTTTATAGAGTTTAACAAATCCAACTGACGATTATTGCATTTGAACAAACATCACTTTTCTTATCAATATTTATTTTCATGATGTTTATTGACCTGTACAAATTTAACATATCTGTTAATTCGGGAATGATAGGAATCGAACCCACGATAAACAAGTTAATCCACGCTTATTGCGTGAAGGATATGGTTATAATCAGCGAAAAACATTTTTGGATACATAATAGATTAAAAAAAAATGGCTACCGTATAAATGACGCATACATATTCGCTTTGAAAGGGCTTCACGCGAACCTACGTGATTAATTCGCCCCTGTCGCTGCTGGATACTTAGCATAAAACGAGCAGTGAGGGTCCGAACGCGTTGTCCCTTGTCCAGTGCTGTAAAATACTTAGGAAAATGTCCGGTCGGCAGCCATCACGTAATGCAGGCATTTGGCGGAAATTGTTCCACTGGCCAACTACAGTGACGACACTGGGCGCCACGCAAGACTCGGCTTTGCCGCCGCGAATTGCATCCGTACATCATATAAAAGCCGCCATATTTTCTAAATATATTAAAAAAAAATGCATTTCAAAAGAATGTTTAGCACCGAACATTTGCATCATTTGCTGTCCATAAACAAGAACGGATAATCATATAATGCGTTCACTTAATCTGCGCGTTTAGTGCGACATACATACAAAAAGGCGTTCACAAAAAACGGCGTTAACTGCAGTAAAACAAAAGTTAAAAAAAGGTTCTTACGCATAAAACGATCCGTTTGTTTCGTGAGTGTTACGTCGGCATGTTCCAGCAGCTTAGGAAACCGCCAGAATATCATTAAATGCTAAGTGAATGCAAAGAACAGTTACTACTTCGGGAAAATATTAGTTTTAATCGTGCAAAACCTTAAATCATGAAAAATAAATAAGTTTAGTAAAACCGTGACGACGAATTTAGCGAATTTGCAGGTTATGCTGCAATCACGGACAAAAGTTTATTTTTTTTATTTTGATACCAATGAAAAATAATCGCAATGCATGTTGTCCCATGACATTGCAACTATTCGAATTTACAGCCAGAATGTGCCATTCGTTTAGAACATATCCTGACCGATTTGGAAACATTTCCAACGTGTCATTTGCAGGGTACTATCTTAGGAATCTTAGACGGATAACCGAAGATTTTCAAAATTTTCTCTCTTACTTTCCCTCTCTGTACTGCTCTAACCAAGTATGCCGACCTATTCCACAAATCCCAAAACCTCAACATGAAATATCTCCAGAATAAAAACTCGATTAAACCTAGAACCCCATCTTCCAACGTAGACCCCTACTACCAGGTCTCCTTCTCCAACATCAGGGGTCTACGTTCCAACCTTCCAGAGGTTGAAACCCAATTACAGGAGACGAAACCGGACATATTATTTCTAAGGGAAACTGGAATAGGGCCGACCACTTCCCTAGATGAGTTCATAATTAACGGATACTCTAATTTAACAGCTAAATCTGAAACCCAAGATCGCCATGGGCATGGAATATGTGCCTACATTAAGGATGGATTTCCGTGTGGCAGGGATATCTCTAGAGAAGATCCTAATTTACCCTATATGTGCTTCAGGGTTGCACTTGCTAACACCACTGCATTTATATTTGCCCTCTATAGGCACCACAACAGCGGAGTTATTATCTTTAAGAGCATATCTGAGAAAATAGACCACATACTGTCTTCACATCCCTCGGCTAACATCCACATCTGTGGTGACTTCAACGTCCATAACGTGGAATGGCTGACCCATTCAAATGAGACAGATGATGAGAGGAGGTTTTGTCATGATTTTGCCATTGCCTATGACCTCACTCAGATTGTTCGCGAACCCACCCGTGTGCCCGATACACCCGGTCAATATGCAAGCCTCCTAGACCTTTTTCTCTCAACTTCCTCTGAGCTATGTTCATGTTCCGTTCATTCTCCTCTAGGATCCTCCGACCACTCAATAGTATCAGTTAAGATAAAAACGAAATGTAAGAAGCCCCCAGACGTACCCCTCCACCGCACTGTATACCGATACTCTATGGCTGACTGGGATAGCTTCCGTACATTCATATCTGATTTACCTCTGCACTCCATGTTTAAAAAGGAAGTGTCCTCTTTAGTATCAGATCTGACCGAATGGTTAATTGCAGGTATAGACCAATTCATACCATCTAAAAAATTCCAACAAAAACCTAACAGTCAGCCATGGTTCTCCCCAGAATGTGCTGCTGCTATCGCGCACAGAAATCACTTTTTCCACAGCTACCAACGTAATAGATGCACTGAGACTAAAGCTGCTTTCAGGACTGCCAGCAACCACTGTAAAAGAGTAATAAAAAATGCAAGAGAGCTATATGCCCAGTCTGTTAAATCCCAGGTAGCTGATCAGCGTCTTGGTTCCCACCAGTTTTGGCAAATAACAAATAGGAGCCTGAACAGAAGTGTGCGTTCTATCTCAACCATTATCAATGAACCAGGGGTCATCTCGTCAGCATCAGACAAGGCCAAACTATTTGTAAAGAACATTGCAGCTAATTCTACCCTATGCGATGAAGGCCATCAACTCCCCATATTTCCTCCTATAACACAGAACAAGCTAGGTAACATACAAATATCCGTGCATGAGGTCGCCAAGCTAATCAAGAACCTAGATTCCAGTAAAGCAACTGGCCCTGATGGCATCCGAATTATAGTGTTAAAAAAGCTTCAACCAGAACTTGCTCCCATACTTACGAAACTGTTTAAGCGCTGCCTTAAGGAGAAGTGCTTTCCCACTCCCTGGAAGACCTCATCAGTTTGCCCTGTATTTAAGAATTCAGGTGATAAGTCATCTCCCTCTCAGTACAGACCAATAAGTCTCCTGTGTGTTATGAGCAAGTTGCTGGAATCCATATTAAATAGAGAAATAGTCAACCACCTCAGCAGGAATAACCTTCTTAGTGACACACAATATGGTTTCCGCTCTGCAAGATCTACCGCAGATGTGCTGACGGTTATATCCCACAGGATTAGTGAATCTCTTGACAAAGGCTTCCTTTCTAGGGCAATTGCTCTTGACATATCAAAGGCCTTCGACAAGGTATGGCATAAGGGTCTACTTCACAAGATTTCCAGCTACGGTATAACTGGAAATGTTTTCTCAATCATTAAATCATTTATCTCCGATAGGCTCATAAGAGTAGTGGTAGATGGACAAAATTCGGAGGCCTGCAATATAAATGCTGGAGTCGCTCAGGGGTCAATCCTAGGCCCAACTCTCTTCCTGATCTACATCAATGACCTCCCTAAACACATATCTAAATCATTCGTTGACATCTATGCTGATGACACGACCATCTACGGCAACACATCAAAGGCTGTAAATTACAAAGTTTTCTCTGATTCTCTCTCCTCTGATCTCGAGCGCGTGGTTCAGTGGGGGAAGATGTGGCTGGTTACCTTTAATGCATCCAAAACCAAACTCCTATCCTTACATCATCAACGCTCTGATCCCCAGCTGGCATCAATTGTGATGGATGGCTCTCGTCTTGATGAGGCCCCGTGTTTTGACAAGCTACTAGGTTTGACCTTTACTCCTGATCTGAAATGGAACACGTACATCAAGCCTGTTGCCAAGGTCGCTGGAAAGATAGTGGGATCCTTCTACCGCTCCAGAAGATATCTCACTACTGATGCAATTCTCTATCTATATAAAAGCCAAGTACGTCCAAGGAAGGAATACTGTTGCCATATCTTGGCAGGAGCTGCTAAAAACAGCCTATCCTGCCTTGACAGAGTACAAAATAGACTTCGTGGCTTAGTGGGGTATGCCCTTTTCTCTACCCTGCAACCTCTCTTCCAGAGAAGAGACGTTGCGAGCCTATCCTTGTTTTATCGTTATTTCCATGGCAGGTGCTTGTCTGAACTCCAATCTATGGTCCCCTCTCGCCAATCTTTCACGAAAAACACCCGTCTAGCTGAATCCACTGTGAAAAATTTCCTCCACTCTATATCTGTGCCTAAATCAAAACGCGGATTCCATGAAGAAAGCTTCTTTCTTAGAACTGCACGCCTGTGTAACTCTGTTCCGTCTGCCTGCTTCCCACCGGACTTCAACTTGGTTGTCTTCAAGTCCAATGTTAACAAATTCCTAATGAACCGCCCCCTTAAGTAAACACTTCATCAAATCTCCACACTAACGTAATGTACTTGCAATAACCCTTATCCCTGAGTTGCTTCCGGACCTTGATAAGTGGTGATCACTGTGTAAAAAAAAAGAAGACATTTTGTCATATTCTTTTTTCGTACCCCCTCCAACAATATTCCTTGAAACACCATTTTCATTAAAAAAAACTAAAAAAAGTTTCCATTTGTTGCTACACATTATTTTACAAACAAATAAATATTTATTCATGAAACTTACTGTAGATTGATATTTTCAAATTAGATTTCTATTTTTTTCATTGTAACAAACGGGATCTGTGGAAATTCCACAGCGACATCTTTCATCTCCATATATAATATTTTGATTGCAGAAATTCCCCTCTGGACCAAAATATCGTAGATTATAACAACAAATCCAATACATCTATCCTGACAGGCACTATTTTATGTAGCATACGACCACCATTTCTGCCACATTCACTCGTGATAATGAAATGCTACATTACATCTGATGAACAACACCATCACAATCGCCATATCTACAGAGGAAGAAGTTCCTATTTGTCTCTCTCAATATTTAGTGCTCGCACCGTTATAAGTTGTCACGGGGTTAAATTGTACATTTGTCTACTATAGTGTGATTACACCCCCGTAACTGGCTAATACATACATAAACATTTTTTTTTTCGATTTCTGAATCCTAGATATTAACGGCTCCCTCCATGTTCCACTCTTTCTGATTGGCGGAGATGTGACATTCTCATATTCCAGAATGAAACTAATTCCTATATAAACGAATGCTTCTAAAAGTTTACAAAGATGGCGTCACTCTCAACATTAGACACTAGCGCCAAAAAATCATAAACACATAATTCAATACTGATGATCTTTATTACTGGAATAAACATGCACAAGTAAAAAAAAATAAAAGAAATATTCCAGTAGCGTCTTTCAAAGACCTGCAAGTTTTTTTGCTACATACAGTTTTGATCTTCCAGTTTGTTGGCTGTCATGGCTCTTGTTAACTGCGATGCTACTTGGCTGTGAAAATGATCATATAATCTATCACACTGTGAAAATTCTATTATTAATTGCTCGCTAGCATGTTGGATGGCATCGTACTTGCAAGTATAAAATCGGCTTTGGTTATTGTTGGTTGGATGACCATACCCCTTATTCGGAATGAAGTATGTTAATTCCACAGTTAAATATCGCCGTGGTTTGCTTGATCTGTGTTAGTTAATAGACTGTTTTGTTGTTAGCGCGGTTGCTCATGTGGCAGAGTGCTCGCCTCGCATGCAAGAGGCTCGGGTTTCGAATCTCAAGTTCAGATATGACCAACTGATGGGCCCAAATAATGGCGAAACTAAATAAATAAATCTATATATATTAGTATATAGTTTAATAGTGTTATTTACTTTCTTTTGACTGATTTATATGTCTGTTTGTGTAAGGAATAGTCTTTACTAAACTATCTATTCTGTCAAGTTTTGTTCACAATAAATCTGTCATTGGTATTATTCATTTCTAATTGTTGTCCTATTTTTTTCTCTATAAATGAAATAGTTTCACCAATATAAAGCGTTATAAATTAGAGTGAATAAATGAAAAGAAATACATTATTAGAATACTTATTTTGTAAAGGAGTAATTTACAATAATACAGCTGACTATTTGTTTGCTCCCATTCTATTCCTGTCTCTATCTTTCGGTTAGTCTCATTAGTGTAGGAAGTCCTGCACGATATTTTTTTCTCTTCATTTTGCTGATAAAGAGGAGGTAAAAGGAAAGAGAAATATGCCTGTTCTTCCAGTGGTTCCACGTGCGATCACGTATCGGACTTCCTTACCCTGATGAAATTAGTTTTAGCGAAATATTGATCTTACAATAACAATAAAAGTAAATAAAACGATTTTTTCATTATTTTCGACACTTCAAGATTCTCAAATGTCTCATTTAAAGTTTATTCAAAATAAGTGTCTTCTAAAAGTGTTTGACCATGTTTTACTTTAAACTTTCTCGCTTAAACCTAGAGCAAAAAAAAAAAACGTGGAACCAACAGAGCAACACGTATATTTCTCTTATCTTCTACTCCGAGGCATTACCTCCTCCTTTACACCGAAATGAAGAGAAGAAAAATAAAATAAAATCACGTATCTGACTTCCTACCCTGGGGAGGCCATTTTTAACGAAATATTGGACTTAAAACAACAATAAAATTAAATAATTTTATCATTATTTCTGACACTTCAAAGTTTTCAAATTTCTCATTTAAATGCTAATATTTATTTATATAAAAAATAGAAATTATGAATAAATCATATTTATTTTATATGAATATATACTATTATTTATTTATATAAAAATAAAAATATTTATTTATTTTAAAAAATAGAAATATTTATGCATATTAAAATTGGAATCATTAATTTGTATATAAACAAACATTAATATTTATTTATGTGAAAAAATGAAAATATTAATATATAAATTAATAAATATTAATATTTTTCATATGAAAAAGGGAAATATTAATATATATATATTAATATATATATATATATAATTCGTATCACTGTCTGTTTGTTTGTTTGTTTGTTCACAATTTGATTAATATATTCAAAACGTTTCTTAGGTTAATCTTTCATTTATTTCTATATGATTCTTGCAAACTATAAATTAAGAGATCACCTCTTTTGCATATTACATTAAGAAAACTCGTTTTAATAAATAGTGGTATCTTAGTTAATGTTTTTAGTGACAGAATTGTTTTAAGTGTTTTATTTAAAATCGTTATTCAATAAACTTTAAGCAACAATTATAGTGATAATATATTTTATTTAATTTATTTGGAATTATTATTTCTAACACCGACGTAAAATTTTTTTTTAGAGTTATTTGTCCCTACAAACTTCTAAACATAACAAAACAAACTCTAACTAAATATAATAATTTGGTAATTTCAATAAGTTTTTAGCTGGAAAAATAATTCTGTGTAGATACAAAAATGTTTGGCTTTTATTGTATTTTTAAATATTCAAACCAAAAAACACTTACGAAAAAACTGATAAGCTTTCATTTGTTTGTTTTTATTATTCTTTAAACGGCTATACAGAAATCCGTAAATTTTTACGATGTGACCCAGCATTGTTTAACACCCCCCAAAAAATGAAGATCTACTGCTCCCACTAAATTCCACAAGTTAAACTTTTTTTCACCTTAATCTCATCGATTACAAACTTAACTTTCTAATTAAAAAAAAGACAATTTTTACGACGTGACCTAGCGTCGTTTAACCCCTAAAAAATGAAGATCTACTTTTTTGGCCTAATACGTTTAAGCAACCTTTACAAATAATTTGAAAGAAGAAATTTTGAAAAAAAAAATTTTAGAATATGGGCTCACTTTTCTATATAAATTTAACCTAAAATGAGCACCCACATTTTGGCCACCAATCGTTCAACGAGATATGTCACCTCTAGCATTTTTCAAGTTTGGCAATTAAAGGGGGGAGGGGGCAAAACATGACAAATACAATTTGCTTTTTGTTGAGGGGGGATTACATTTGAAACATAAAATAACGATAAATTTAATTAATTTTTATGAGACCGTTCTGTATTTTCACCTAACAATTTCATAAACAAAACAAACTCGAAAATATGACAAATTCATTTTTGGGGGGAGGGGGAAAGGGAGGGGGATTAGATAAGAAACATAAAATGATTAAAAATTTCATTTGTTTTTGGAATTAATATTTGACAGATCTAAATTTTTCTTAGGGGTTAAACGACGCTGACACACGTCGTAAAAAAATTCTACAGAATCTTTGACTGCTTCGAATTCAAACTTAAGCAAACACCTTTAAAAACAAAAAAGCCCCCCCCCTAAAAAAGCAAATCGAAAAACATCCTCACTAGGAAAAGCAAATCGAAAATTTCTATTATTTACAAAAATAAAAAAAGCCAATGAAAAAAGTTCCCTTAGAGAAAAATGAGTTTTCTTAGGACAGTGACCAAAACAGTTCTCCAGTTACCTTTTTCCCCTCATTCGCGTTCCTGGTTCGAGCCTGCCTTCTGGGTTATTAGTATTTCTTCTTTTTTTTTGCGATCGCACGGGCATTCGCTGCTACTATTTTTAAACAAAAGTTGTAATGATGTATTTTAAATTTATTTATTTTTAGGGGGGGGTCTTTCTAGTGCTCAATATCCGGAGAATAGTTTCTTCTCTTTGTATCTCTGCTGCCAAATATCTGGTGTAGACGGTATTAGGTACTTCTTCTTTTATTGGGCGATTACATTTACATGATTTATACGTTCTTTTATCTTTTAAATTGTTGTGGGGGTATCCATGTTGCCCTGAAGAAAATGATTAGAATAGCAGGTGTGTACCAAACGGAACTTCATGTCAACCCAGGCAACGCCAGGTGCGCATGCTAGCAAATAAATAAATGTTAATATTTATTTATATAAAAAAATGGAAATATTAATATATATGAAAAATTCTTATTTATTTATATAAAAAATGGAAAAATTAATATATATCAAAAATGGAAATATTAATATATATGAATAAATGTTTATATTTATTTATATTAAAAATGGAAATATTAATATATATATGAATAAATGGTGATATTTATATATAGAAATAAAAAAGAAATATTTGTTTCTTTATATGAATAAATTGTAATACATATTATTTATATAAATCAATGTTAATGTTATATGTATTTATGTGAATAAATGTTAATATTTAATTATATATGTTTATATTTATCTACATATATGAATTTTTATATTCATTATATGAATAAATGTCCATACTGATTTATTTATATGAATGATTATATTTACTTACATAAAGAAACTATAATTTTTTCATGTAAATAAATGTATCTTTCTATTTCACTATGAATGTTTGATCATTAGTATTTTGTGTAGCGACCTTTCCTAAGCGATCGCGAACAAGCAAAACCAGCAATATATATATATATATATATATATATATATATATATATATATATATATATATACACATATACACACACACATCCATCTCTCTCTATCTCTCAAAACAAGCAAAACCAGCAATATATATATATATATATATATATATATATATATATATATATATATATATATATATATATATATATTGCTAGTTTTGCTTGTTTTGAGAGATAGAGAGAGATGGATGTGTGTGTGTATATGTGTGTGTATATATATATATATATATATATATATATATCAGAAAAGGAAAAGAATTGATAAGGCGCGCAAGTGATAGCCTGGAATCGTGAACGAGATTGAAAAAAAGGGTCGGGAAGTAAGAAAGAGAAAAAGAAATGAGCAAGCGAGCGCGATAGAAAAAGAGAGGAATAGAGAGAAAGAGAGAGAAGAAGAAAGAGATAGCGAGAGAGGGAGGGAGGGAGAGAGAGAAAGAGAGAGAGAGGAATAGAGAGAAAGAGAGAGAAGGAGAAAGGGATTGCGAGAGAGGGAGGGAGGGAGATAGAAGGAGAGAGAGAGAGAAGGAGAAAGAGATAGCGAGAGAGGGAGGGAGGGAGATAGATAGAGAGAGAGAGAAAGAGAGAGAGAGGAAATGGTCATTTTAAATACAGCAGCAACAAAGTTCCTATTATTATCTTTCCCTATCGAACGTTTCATTTTCACAATTTAGTAAAACCTGCCGAAATTTCCATCACTTTTCATTTCCCAGTTTTCATTTCTTTAAAAGCTTCTATTCTTTTCAAGATCAATTTTATTTTTCGTTCCACTTTTTTGTATTCTTTATTTGCTCGAAGCAAAACTCTATTTTCTCATCTTTTTCTATGTATTCCAGTTTATTGTATTATTAAGAAGAAAAAAAAAAGACAACAACAAATAAAACCTGATGAGTAAGCTTTTTTCCACTGTCTACAGATTTGGCGCGAATAGTTTTTAGCGTTAAAATGAACCACTTTAAAATTGTCGCCATCTTTTTTATTTTGGCGATCCATTCTTCAAGGAGCGAAACGCGATATACCTACAAATTAAAAGCAACAAAAATCTTATCAATAACTTTCAAATAAAAAAGGGATTTAAAAACGCAAGTGAAATAAAATGCAAAAAATATATCAATAAAATACGTTATGAAATAGAATTGGGAATAAAATAAAATATAACTCTAGATAAAATAAAAATGGATTAATTTTATGTAATATGAATCATAGAACGATATGAACACCTAATGGAATAAGTTGTTTGCTTAAAGAACAAAAAAATAACATTGACATATCAATAAACATTTATGAAATATATGTTTATGCATAATTTTTTAATATTTACTATAGTTGGTAATATAAATATGTTAATAAATAGAAGAAAACATATTACGGAGTTGTTTATAATTGTTTAAGTGACATGTCTTCCTAGATTTCCAGTACTCCCTGGCTCTTTCGATAACCATTTCAAATAAATTTGTGTTATCGCAATCGTCGTTTACCATTATTTCCTATTTGGTAAAAAGCACTGGTCATCTTAGATTTGGTTAAGAATAAACCTCCCGAATGTTCCAGCATTATCTGTACTCTTACAGTGGAGATCGGTTTAGTTCTCTCTCTACTCGGCAATCTTGACTTTTTACAGTCGTTTTTGTGGCATCAGTTGAGGTTTGTGCCATGTATGTGTGTGCGTCTCTGTGTGTATGCGCGTTTGTGAGTCTGGGTGTGCGTGTATATCTGTGTGTGTATGTGTGATTTGGCATTCGTAGCTTAAGCGTTATCTTGCAGTTTCATTTCCTACTTTTTTTTCGCTACTTTTTCTCTGGCACCTTCCATGTGATCGGGTTCGTTGTTTGTATGAGTTGGTTTCTGCAGTCGAAGATTTTCCTCAAGATTTCAAGCATTTTCATTATTACCGTCTTTTTTTCGCTTCTGTTTCTACGTGAACAGTTGTTCCTATTATTACTGCTCACAAGGAGTTCTCAAACAGGTCATCAGAGATAACTCCGTGACAACAATCGGTCGTGTTATCTGCAGTTTGTGTGAGAGCAAGTCTCCCCAGATTTACAGTACTCTCCTCTTCTTTTAATAACCTTTGTAAATGAATTAGCATTATCGCAACAGCTGTTTACCATTGACTTCTCGCTGACAATGAACATACGCCCTCACTGGCATTTGGGTGGTAACAAGCCGGACCAAGATCCCAGTTCTCTCCGCACGCATTTAGTGGAGGCTTGGTTAGTGCTTTCTCTCTTCGGTCTTTTCATCCTTCTTGACCCTTCATGACCATTTGGCGTGGTACCAGTTGGTATCGGCACTACAATTAAAAAAAAAATCTTGGGAAGGGGAAGTTAACTTACGACTATACAGTTTCAATTCTCTTAGTTCCGTGTGATGTTCCCAATATTCAGTTTTACTGTTGTTGCAGTTTCTGGTGAGCATTTACAGTTGATGTGTATTAGTCTCCGCATCTATGGCTTACCTTAATTTTTCAGCTCTTTTAATTATTGCTGGAATTTTGGTGCTAATAATTTTTCCCAAGATCCAAGTTATCTTCCTACTCATCCAGTGGAGGTCTGGTTAGTGCTTTCTCTCCCCGGTATTTTGATCCTCCTCAAACGTTCTGTACTATTTTGTACGGTGCCAAATGATGCTGAGACTTTTTGTGGAGGGACAGTTAACTTTCGATGATACAGTTTCAGTTTTCTTTATTCCATATAATGTTCCTTCACCTTTCCGTTCCACATCTGTTGCCCTTTCTATACAGCTATCACTTGTAGCTCAAGTGTATTAGCCTCAACATTAAAGTGTTTCCTTAATATTTCAGCCATTTTCATTATTTTTATCCGCTACATATTTTCAGCTATTCCCATTCTTTTTTCGAAGCTTTTTGGAATTGTTCCTAATGCTCCTGCCATTATTGGTGTTACTTGTATTTTTTGCACCCTCCATACGTCTTTCACCTCTTTGGTCTGTTCAATGTGTTAGCTTCGCTTCTCAGTCACCTTGATATTCACTCTGTGGTTTGTTGAAACGAAACAAATCTACGATCTGCAGAATTTTTCCTTCTTGTTTACTATTATGACATTCAGTCTCCTTCCTTGGATGAGTTTATCTGTTTGTAAATGATTTTATAGTTTTTGCTTTCAAGCACTGATGTTTAATTTTGCTTAAACATTGTCTTAATTTCAATATGTAACTAATTGCATAGTTCCAAATGTATGGCTTTCCCCAGCTAGTCATGTCTAGTGTTCAGGGCCAGATGTCTGAGTATTTCTTTGGTCCAAGCTATGATCTGGCCAGAGAATATTACTAGTTAAACTGTCCATGTTTTTATACCTTTTATTAGGTTCCTTCTACATAATTTAGTATCTAAGAGTTTTCTTGTTCCAATTTTTCCTTTCAGTTCTGCAGGTTTGTTCGTATCTACTTTCAGAACTTCCAGATATTTGTAATTAACTTGTTCTCATAATGTCTTCATCTCCTCAATGGTTGGGTAGTTTCATTCCTTCTGCAACTTCCAGCTGACCCCTTCTTACAACTAAATGTGCACACTTTTTTTCGGACATTCTGACTGAAGATGCTGCGTATGTTTATTAGCATTTTTAGCTGGAATCTGAGTGGCAATAAGCCTCGCAAAGGTCCCAGTTCTCTTCACACTTGTCCAGCGGAGGTCTGGACAGTGATCTCTCCTCGGTCTTTCCATCCTCCTCGACCCTTCTCGGCTATTTGGCATCATTTTTTTCGGGGGTTATTGGGTATTGGGATGGATATGCCTCTTCAATGTTCCATGTAACGCTTCTTCATGTTTTGTCTCTGCAGTGGCTCATGAAGCCCGTACATGTGGCTTATGTGTATTGGTCTCCGCATTCAGGGGTTTTCCTTAATATTTCAGCTGTTTTCATTATTATTATTATTATTATTATTATTATTATTATTATTATTATTATTATTGACTCAGAAGGGTCTTTCACACATGTTTTCAGATATCTTTCCCTGAAAACAGTCTGTGGTGTTCCCTGGAAGCTGGGTGACAACAAGTCTCCCCAGGTCTCCAGTACTCTTCCCCTCTTTCAATACTATTTGCAAATAAATTTGCATTATCGCAACAGCTGCTTGCCATTGATTTCTCGTTAGCAGCGGCTATTGATCTTTGTTGGGATTTGAGTGACAATAAGTCTCCCTAAGTTATCTTCGCACTAATTCGGTTGAGGTCTGATCAGTTCATTGATCATTCCTTCCTCCTTGACTCTTCTGGGTTATTTGTTCTGCGGAGGGGGCAATTATGTGGTAATGGGGGTAGGGTTCGGTTAGAGAACTTATAGATATGCGGCTTCAGTGCTTTTGGTTCGATGTAGTGTTTCATTTTTTGCCTCTGAAGCAGTTTGTCTGGTCCGCGCTTGTTGCTCCTGTGTTTTAGTTTCCATATTCAAGGTTTTTTTTCCTTAACATTTCAGCTGTTTTCATTATTGTTGTTCGTTGTGTTTTTCCAGTCATTCCTTTGATTCCAATTTCTCCCATTCTTTTTTCAAAGTTTTTCGGGATTGTTCCTCGTGCTCCTACTTATTATTGTCATCATCATTATTATTATTATTATGTTGTTGTTGTTATTATTATTACTACTACTACTACTACTACATTACTAGCAGGGATACCCGGCGTTGCTTGGAGCCATAAAAGTAAACAAAATAAAGAGCTTATTTTAAAATGGAGGGGTGGGATAAAATGGTATCCACGTTTTTCTCACAACATTGAGGAGAACTAATTATTTATTATTGTCATATTTAGACATCCTCTCCTGCGCCTAGCAGCTGTGCACCAAAATAAATAATGATCGGTTAATTAGTTTATGTCTGAATTTTAATCAAACAAACATAGAGTATTTAATGTTGAAATTTTACCCTGGCTTTATTTAAGATCGCATTCAATTGTATGACGACAGACCGTGCTGAAATAACGTATTATTATTTGTGTGTGAGAGGCACACTCAGGGAACAACTTGTGGTGTTCCTTGGAGTCTGAGTGACAACAAGTCTCCTCAGATTTCCAGTACTCTCCATCCTTTTCGATAACCTTTGCAAAAAAATGTACATTATCGCAACAAGAATAGATACGTTGAGAGCATTGCCAAGACTGCTGGAAAGAAGGTGGGCTCTTCCTACCGTGCTAGAAAACTACTTACGCCTAAAAGTATCCTATACCTCTATAAGGCAACCATTCGCTCATGTATGGAGTACTGTTGTCACATTTAGGCTGGTGCATCTGCTGCTTGTCTGTCACTCCTGGACAAGGTTCAAAAGAGAATCGCCAACCTGATAGGTCCTGAACTATCATCTAGGCTTCAGCCTCTGTCCCACCGTCGAAATGTTGCATCCCTCTGCCTGTTCTAAAAGTATTTTAATAGTGAAAGCTCTGACGAACTACAAGCACTGGTATCCCCTCCCCGTGATTACCCCCGATAACCCCGACAAGCAGCTAATCTCACCCCTTCACAGATCCCTAGGTGTAAGAGAGCTTTTTACTCCAACAGTCTCTTCCCCAGAACTGCTAGACTTTGAAACTTCTGGTATTCTGCATCGCCAACTGTACTTACATGCACAAGTTCAAGTGTAATGTGAACAAACATCTTGCTACTCAACTCCATAATGTCCCTGCAACTTATGTCCCTGACAGTAACTCCCTACTTCAAAATGGCACTGTGCCTTGTTTGGGGTGAAAATTGATTACAAAAACAAAAACAAAAAAAAATCAGCCGCTTACCATTGATTTTTTTGTAGGCAGCAAGCATTGGTCTTCACTGGAATTTGGATGCCAATAAGCTTCCCCAATGGTTCCAGTCCTCTTTGCACTCATCCAGCGGAGGTCTGGCTTGTGAATTCTCTCCTCGATCTTTTCATATTCCTTGACCCTCATTATTTGGTGCGGTGCCTGTTTCTGGTCACACTCACAGAAAAAAAAAACGGGGCAGTATTTATCAATTCTACAATTTCAGTTTTCATTGATGTTTCTTGGTGTTTGGCATCTGTAGCATTTCTATGTTAAGTTTGTGTGTAGTTTATGTGTGGTGTTGGTCTCCACATTCAAGGGTTTTCCTTATTATTTCTGCAGTTTTCATTATTTAGATTCGTTTTATCATCGCTGCATTCCTCTGATTCCAACCTGTCTCATTCTTTTTTCAAGGTATTTCGGTATTGTTCTTAGTTCCTACTATTAGAGGTATTATCTCGACTTTCTTCATTTTCCAGATCCTTTTGAGCTTTTTGGCCAGTTCTGTGTATTTGCTCCGCTTTTCTGTCTCTTTAATCTTCATCTGTGGTCTGCTGGAGCGGCAAAATCTACAATCTGGCAGGACTTTTCCTTCTTCCTAACTATTATGACACCCGGTCTTCTTGCTTGGATAACTTTATCCATTTGTATATCTATGTCCCATAAGATCTTGTGACTTTCATTTTCCAGTACTGCAGCAGGTTTGTGTGTGTACCATTTGCCCGTCTGTTCAAGATGTAATTGTTTGTATAACTGCCAGTGTACTACCTTCCCCAATTGAACGTGTCTATTTTTAATTCTTTCTTTGCTAATTTGATGCATTCACTGTTGTTTATTGTTTCGTCTCTTTGTCCGCAGAGTCTGCATTTGCCGTTTCTTGTGTCTTGTCGATCCTTGCTTTGCTATGGTTGGTTCTCATTGCGTTATCTTATGCAACTGTTATTACTGATTCAGTTTCCCTGTTAATGGTTCCTTTTTTTAACCATTTCTAAGTGTATTATTATTATTATTATTATTATTATTATTATTATTATTACAACTTTCTGATATAATTAAAACCAAAAGTGAATCATTACATGCAACATAATGATGAAACAAAAATAATCAAATAAAATGTATAAAAGCAAACTATAAAACTTGCGTCGGAAATTTTTGCGGGATTATGAAAAAATCTCTTTCTCTTTTTCATAATCACATTGGCCCCGGGGTTTTCTCAGCGACAATTCGTTCACATAAGAGCGATCTGAAATCCCTTTGTGGATGGATTAAATCGTGCTGTTTCGGGACCGGATCAGAAACAGCTTCCCGCTTTTTTTTTTTTTTTAATAAGAAGAAGTCGCGTTGTGCCTACACACATCTTTCGCACGCTTCAAACTTCGTGTTCAAACGGACACAAAACTAACGTTTAATTTTTTTTTTATTGAAAACAACGGTGATAGAGATACGCTTTGAAATGGGAGTAATGACGAGACATGTAGAAAATGGCAAGGATTTAAATTGTCTCCTTTGTTATTAATAATTATTATTGCGATGAGTTATAAAAAGTGTGTGCGCATCGAATATTTGACGAAATCTACACGTAATACTTATTTTACAATTATATTACAAGCATATGTTACATATACATGTGCATGCACACTCGAAGACATACACACAGGTATAATATATATATATATATATATATATATATATATATACACATGTATATATATTGTTTTAACATACGGTTTAATGGCAGTTTTAGTAATTTAGACCTGCTCACTCATTTTTCGGCCAAATTTAAAAAATTATTGCAGTTTATAGATCACTTTCTCAGCTATATTGTGAAATGTTTTTTTTCAATTGTTGTCCAGTAAAAAGAAAGTTATGATAAATTTTCTGGTGTTCTAAATCGTAAAATATGTAAGGCCGTGAGCGACGCTTTTTATGACTGATTTCCATAGCAACCACGTCGCTTCAGTGACTAATGTCGCGAAAAGAGAAGTAACTCGTTAAACAGACAGAATTATAGCATGAAAGGGTGATAATTTGGGGAATTTTATTGAAAGCAGACGAGTGTCGTACATTGTTATTACATATGTGTGTATGAGGGCAAAAAAATAAGATTGAAATTAAACAAAAAACAAATGAATTTATTGGAAACCTGGAAATATCATGGATTACAATAGAAAAATGCGAACATGAAAAGTAATATGGTTAAGCTTAAATATGGAAAAGTAAAGGACTAGTTGTTAAAACTGGAAAATAAAAGGACAAGATATTCTAGTAAAAATATAATAAATTTATAATAGAAAATATTGCAGCATTAAGATTTTTTTTTTTTGTAAATTCAATCTATAACATTATATAATCAATTCTTAATGCTGCAATATTTTCAGTTATAGATTTATTAATATTTTTACTGAAATATCTTATCCTTTTCTTTTCCAGTTTTAACAACTAGTCCTTTACTTTTCCATGTTTAAGCTTAACCATATTACTTTTCATGCTCGCATTTTTCGATTATAATTTAATGTACAGCAACATATAAAAACAGTTTTACTATTTTTTGCTTTTGTTTGGTATTTTCTTTCTTTTTTGCTATTTTTTAAAAGAAGTTTAGGGTTAAAAAAGACTTATTGGCAAGAATATAAAAATCATGAAAAAATAATCCTTGCGTGAAAGTTTATTTCACCCACCTTAGTTTAAAAACAGAGCAAAGTTTTAATTCAAACTGATTATTAAAAAGTATTTGAGATAAATCGCTTGCAAATGATATGTAGATTCTTGTGTTGAAAGTAATAAAAGTCGAAGTTTGTTTTTGTGTCCATAGCAAACCACAGCTCCCGAATTAGATTCTTTTTTTAATCAAATTAGATATTGTTACCAACAGACCTTGTAACAACTAAGCAATTTGATTTCAAACCTTTTTTTTTTGGTTAAACAATAATATTTTCTGAAATCCTTAATATAACTATGGTTGCTCTTTTCCTCGCCGAAAAATAGGATAATTTCACTTACATGTTGACATACACACATACACATACACAAATACACATACAACACACACAACACGTACAACACACACAACACGTACAACACACACAACACGTACAACACACACAACACATACAACACACAGAACACACATACAACACCCAACACACACGCAACACACACGCAACACACACGCAACACACACACAACACACGCAACACACACAACACACACAGTACATACAACATACACAACATATACAGCACACATAACACACATACAACACACATACAACACACACACAGCACACGCAACACACACAACAAACACAACACACACAGTACATACAACATACACAACATATACAGCACACAGAACACACATACAACACACACAACACACGCAAAACACACAACAAAATCATACAAAACATACACAACACACATGCAACACACACAGAACACACAACACACACGCAACACACACATAACACGCAACACACACACTACACACAACACACACACAACTCACACAACTTAAACCTCAAAATGGTACATCAACATCACGAAACAGAGTCGGCAGAACAATCTCCATCACGAAACTGGTCAAACAATTTAAGACCGTCTTACAATGAGATAGAATCAGAAAACCAATCTGCTACAAAAATAGACCAAAAGAGTCAGCAATTATACACCAAGAACTTTTATTGCAAAAAAATAAAAATTGGAAGAATAGCAAACCAACCATATGCCAAGTATTTACTTGGTGAATCCATCAAATACTATATAGATAAGGAAGGCTCCATAGACTGGCTGAAAAGAGGATCGCCCCGCTATGACCAGGGGAGGATTATAATAGCTGCCTAAGATCAAAGCTTGATGATCAATGCTTTTAAAATGACGAGTGATCTAAACAATGAAAACAAGTGTGAGTTACTTGACATTCAACTGTAAGATTCTGCTGGTGGATGGATATTATAAGATGCGACATAGTCGGGGGGTGTACATATCTTAATTGGATGATCTGTAAAAAGTTGAAAATCGAATGCAGCAGCAAGTCCTGGGAACATGTTTACCAGAAAGAACAGTTGGGAATAAGTCGTACACCATCTACTCTGACTATGAAATTTCTTTTAGCTACGTACTTTGAAACGGAATCATTAAACCTGATATAGTGATATGGAACCTAAGGTAGCAATGAGCACCGAAGCCCAGTCTGAACATATCGTATATTCATGACATTCATATCTTATGTATAATATTTCATGATATTCAAGGATGGAATACTGCTGCCATATCTGGGCAGGAGCTGCTAAAAACAGCCTATCCTGCCTTGACAGAGTACAAAATAGACTTCGTGGCTTAGTAAGGGATGCCCTTTTCTCTACCCTGCAACCTTTCTCCCACAGAAGAGACGTTGCGAGCCTGTCTTTGTTTTATCATTATTTCCATGACAGGTGCTCGTCTGAACTTCAATCTCTGGTTCCTCCTCGTCAATCTTTCACGAAAAACACCCGTCTAGCTGAATCCACTGTGAAAAATTTCCCCCACTCTTTATCTGTGCCTAAATCAAAACGTAGATTCCATGAACAAAGCTTCTTTCTTAGACGTGCACGCCTGTGGAACTCTGTTCCGTCTGCCTGCTTCCCACTTGACTACAACCTGGATGTCTTCAAGTCCAACGTAAACAAATTCCTAATGAACCGCCCCTTAAGTAAACACTCCATTAAATCTCCACTAACGTACTGTACTTGCAATAACCCTTATCCCTGAGTGGCTTCCGGGCCTTGATAAGTCGTGACCACCGTATAAAAAAAATATTCATATCTTATGTATAATATTTCCGATGAAGGCAATGTAAGTAGCTCACTATGAGCCAAATGTTCTACGAGTTGTATAATAGGGCACTGCGACTGGAGGGCTTGTTTACATAGCTATACGGAAAAATGCAGATATGTTTTTATATTTGAATAAAATAAATATAGGTATGAAATATTTGACAAGCAATGGCAAATATGTCGATAAACAAAAAAAATGCGCACTATAATTTTCGTAAGTCCGTCATTTCACAGGACCCTAATTTGCAACACGTGCCCCCCCCTGTAATTCCCTTATTAGGGCATAGTCCCCCTTAAATGAAATTTAAACCAAACGTATACGTCACTCTTTCAGAGAGTGTATGACATTTTAGCTTCCTCTGACTTAAGGGACGAAATGAGAGAAATGGGCAGTACAAACAAGAATAGTAATATGGTATTATGAACATAGTAAAAAGTGGATGTTTTGTATTAAGAATCATCACTTATCAAGGGCTGAAGGCCACTCGAGAATAAGGGTTCATGAGTGTCAGTTGGGTGGTGAGACAACACTGTGATGATTGGTAAGGGTGATGAAAAGTTTGGCAGAATCCGATTATTTTCACACTGGGCTTTAAAACGATAATGTTATAGTCGGATTGGAAGCAGCCTCCTGAATTTTGTTCCGCAAACAGGTACTTCAAGAAAAAGGAACGTTCTTATAGATATTTCATTTGCCTTTAGACACAGAGAGAAAGAAAAGAAAATTGCTGACAGTTGTAGTGAGACGAGTATTTTTGCGAATGTTTTCCATGAAAAGATTTAAGCTTAGTGGCACAATTGCCATGAAGATAAGAGTAGAGTAAAAGAAGCAATGAAGAAGAAAACTACTCACACCTGGGAGTATCCTGTACCTCTGCAAAGCCATCATTCGCCGATGCATGGAGTATTGTTGCCACATCTGGGTTGGTGCATCTACCACTAGTTTTTCCATCTTGGATAGGGGTCAAAAAAGAGTCTCCAATATTATAGGTCCTACTTTGTCAACTAAGCTCCAACCCCTGTCTCATCGCCGCAATGGTGCATCTATGTGTCTGTTTTACAAATATTTCAATGCAACATGCTCTGCTAAACTCGTTGCACTTGTGCCCCCTCGACGTACATATCCCCGAGACACCCACTTAGCAACAAAATCACACCTCTTCACTGTAGACGTCCCTAAATGCTAG
Organism: Euprymna scolopes; assembly: GCF_053919585.1. Taxonomy (NCBI): domain Eukaryota; kingdom Metazoa; phylum Mollusca; class Cephalopoda; order Sepiida; family Sepiolidae; genus Euprymna; species Euprymna scolopes. The sequence goes on along the minus strand of NC_136517.1, from coordinate 2,923,155 downwards.
AAAGCTTACTACTCTAATAGTTTATTTTCTCGAAAGAGCTAAACTTTGGAATTCCCTTCCTGCTACCGGCTTCCCGGTCTGTACTGATATGCAGAAGTTTAAATGTAACGTAAACCAACATCCTGTTAATCTTTCCTAGGCGTGGCCCTATTTAGTGTGGTACAATTACGTCACGACACCGAGTTAGCCGATGGTCTCGTGATCACCATTTGTTTCAACTAGTCGTTCTCGGTTTCTTTCCACGCTCACGTTGCTTTAAGATCCGTAGAAAGAAGAGATGGGTGCAGCCAAGTCGACGAAGGTTGGATTTGGTGTTGTCAAACAATCAAAAGAAAATGTCGGGAAGCGCTTGTTATAAACAATGACACCGTAACACTGTATGTCGGTCAATAGCATGAACGACCCGCATGTTACGTAAATGTCTTAGAAACGGTACTAAAACTTTGACACGATGGTCAATAGGCTTAAGAATATTAAGATCAGTCGCGTAGACGTCTTTTTTCATAATTTAGGATTTTGGGTGTAGATGGCTCCTTCCTTCTGTCAGGATGACGTTTCATTCTGGTGGTATTCCAGCTGGAATTATCTTGGGGTTAGAGTTCCTTTCATAGGATTAGTCTTCAGACACCATTTCCACATTTAAAGCAGAACAAAACAATGCACAACACAATCGTAATACATATGAGAAATCTTTACAATTTTATTTCTATACATAAATATTTTACAATAATTTACAAGGTTTAAAAAACAATAAAAAACAACTAATACTTAAATTTTGTAAATTATTAGACTAAGCTAGCTACCTAGATATTCCTAACTAGTGTTGGGGGATGGGAGTACCTCCCTCCTCTCATTTACAAAGAGCCAAAAATATGTCTCCTCACCACATGGCTGCCAGGAACGAAAAAAGAATCGAGTTCTGTCAACAATGCATTGTGGTCCCCCTTCTTTTTCTGTATGACACCGCGCGCGACCAAATAACCCCCTTGGCAATGACGAGGAGTGGTGGGGGACCACGACCACTAGTGGTACAAGCAAATAGTACCACAATAGTAGCCCCTCATGTCCAAGTGGCTATATGCCTTGTTAGGAGGAACTTGAGTAAATAAAAAAAAATAAAACGTCTGCGAGCAACGTCGGCCTTTCTGCTTGTAAATATATATATATATATATATATATATATATATATATATATGTGTGTGTGTGTGTGTGTGTACCGGGGAGGAGCTGCTTGGAGAACCTTTTTTGCCTTAACAAAGTTCAAAACCGGATTCGAAACCTAGTAAGTAATGACCTTTGCTTTTCCCTGCAACATTTTTTCCACAGAAGAAACTTTGTGTGTCTATCTCTGCTCTATTGTTATTCCCATGGCAAGTGCTCAACTGAACTTCAATTTATGGTTCCCTGCCCGCAAAACATGCACAACAAGCACCTGTTTAGCTACAAGCACTCTCAACATTCTCCCATTTTCTATCTGTGCCCAAATGTAAATAAAATTTCCATTTCCTAGAAATGTATGCGTGTGGAACTCTGTTCCGCGGGTCTGCTTTCTAGCTAACTACATTATGGTCATCTTCAAGTCCAATGTAAACAAGTTTACTGTTCTTTTAAATAATAAAATTCTACCCAATTTCGACCATTATCGATCTTTAAACTCATTAACTCTTATCCTCGAATAACCTTGTGGCCTTTATGTGATGCTGGTGATTCCCTTATTAAATATTTTTTTTAAAATACCGTGTTCCTATCTCCTGTTTATAATTATTAACTTCAATATCATATTAAATAATTTATAAAATCATAGACAGTGTTAACTTGAAAGGCCATTGTCATCCAACATATGCGCTGTTTCTTTTAAGTATTACACTTTAAAACTAATGCAAATAATTTTAACTGATTATCACCAAGCTAGAAAAAGGGCATTATTTGGTTTGAGGATTTCAGTCTGTGAAGATTTCGCTTTGGATTTCTATTGTGATTTCATCGCTGAATCATTTCTTACTTTAATACTTTTTACAAAAAGGGAGATAACTTTAAGTCCAGTCATCTAATTGCCCACCGAATGTGGGCTGAAGAAAGAATTTCAAAATCCGTTAATAAAATAAAATAAAAAGTTGCCTAAAACTTTTCAAAATATCTCTGCACTGTCTTTTATTTTAGCTGAGACGTCGCGATTTTTTTTCTCAAACATTTAAACACTTTGCATCGACAACAATAACTCGGAAATATCGTCAAATACTCTCCCGTGTAGAGACAGCCGAGAAATCGTCGCGGGGAATTTGAAACGACGCCATTTTTTTTTTTTTTTTTTTTTTTTTTGAGATTTGAACGCTTCAGGCATTTCCGCCATTTTAAAAATCTCTTCGCTGAAGTCACTCGATCAAAATGTAATAACAAACAATGATCGCTGAAGTTATGAATCAGCCTTGGGTCTCTTCGTAAGGTAATGTTTGTGGGTACTGAAGATATATCACTTCTTTGTTGTTATTTTCTCTTTTAAAACTTAAGTTTTTATTTCTAGAAGATTAAGAAAGAGAGAAACAGGAGCAAAATGTATTCAAATTTCTTCCTCCGTAAAATTCTCATATAAAAATGAAAAAAAGAAAATAATAATAATAATGATGACGATTAAAATATTTATAGTAGTAATAATAATAATAATAATGATAATAATAATGATAATTATAATAATAATGATGATAATGATGACGATTATATTGGTTATAATAATAATAATAATAATAATAATAATAATAATAATAATAATAATGATAATAATTATAATAATAATGATAAAATGATGATGATTATCATGTTTATAATGATAATAATGATTATGATTATCATGTTTATAGTAATCATAATAATAAACTTAATAATAATAATAATAAACTTAATAATAATAGTAGTAGTATTAATAATAATCTATATATATTAATACCGTAGTACCATTAACATACGTACCATGAGATCCAAATTATAAATTATTCGATCGGAAAGGATGATAAAAGCTGATTTATTTATCAGAAAGGATGATAAAAGCTGATAACATACTACAAAAATAAAATTATTATAAAGATAATTTAATATTCTTAGTATGTTATTACCTTCTATCCAAATGTTTAATAAATAGGATCTCCCGATCACCGAGGACTCAATGTAAACAAAAACAACAAAATGATGTCAATTTTGGGCAGTAAATGAAACTAAAGTACACCTTCTTGGTCTTCTAGCTCGAATCTAAGGATAGTACATGTTCTGTCTAAGGATGCTATAATGATATCATGAGGTTTCTGTTCGCGCCGGATGTCCCTACAGTGGAAATATTTCACAAGCTCCTGTAAGGATATTGGAGATAAACGATTATAATCATATATATTCTGACACATCAGATTATTTAAATACATAATTTTACAGTTTTAGCAAAAGGGATACAATAATATCACAAGGTCTCCATTCACGCAGAATGTCCACAGAATGACCAGCAGCAATATATTACATTTAAATGATACCGCTGTGGAATTTCCATAGGTCTCGCTAGTAATAATACTAGTAATAATAGTAACAATGAAATAATAATAATAATAATAATAATAATAATAATAATAATAATAATCGAGAAAATTGGAAAGGAATGCAGCAGAAGAACAAAAAAAACTTGAAACTAAAGTATACAGTAGAAACCTAATAAAAGGTTTAGACATATGGCCATTTATAGGATGGGCCAAAGTAGAAATGAGTCATCTCGACCAGAAGACCAGGAAACTTATGACTACGCACAATGCACTACACCCAAAGTATGATACTGATCGACTCTATGTGAAGAGAAATGAAAGACGGTGGAAGAGGGCTGGTTTGTATAGAAAACTGCGTAAATGATACAAGTAAAGACTTACAAAAATACATAATGCAAAACAGTAAAAGAATAATTACTGCAATAAAAGACACCGAAAAAACAAAAAAAACAGAAACAGAAGAAACAAGGGATAAGACGAGAAAATAAAAATGGGAACAATGAACGACATGGACGATTCATAAGGATGACAAAAGATGAGAGTAACGAAAACACTTGGAAATTACCACAAAAAAGAAACCTTAACAGAGAAACTGAATTCCTAATAACAGCCGCAGTAGATAAACGCGAGTAGAACCAACCACATAAAAGTGAGGCTCGACAAGGCACAAGAAAACAGCAAATGCAAACTCTACGGACAAAGAGACGAAACAATAAGCCACATAATAAGCGAATGCAGCAAACTTGCACAAAAAGAATATAAGAATAGACATAATCAAGGGGAAGAAAGTACACTGGCAGTTATGCAGACAACTGAATCTTGAACATCCAGACAAATGGTACAAGCACAAACCAGAGTTTTGAAAGAGGTAAAGACTGCTGGAAATTGTTGTCAGCTAGACTCCAAGGAAAAATCTTTGATGAGGTCGTGTGTAAAAACTCCTAATGCGTACAATAATAATACCACTGTGTATTTTACGCAGGTCATTTTGGTTTTAGGTTTTTAAAACTAACTCAAGTTTACTCGACAAATACAGTTATAAACTGTGTCAATCTCTTTATTGCAAATTAGTAAACATTTCACTAAATATGTGTCACAGAAAAATAAAAATTATATAATCAAATGACTGCTTTAAGGTTAGTTATTTCCCAAAATTTTAGTCAAATTTATGCGATGCTCACAAAATTATATTTTATTCTTTTTTAAGGAATTTTCTACTTTATTGCAGGTTTCTTAAATGTTGTATTTCGGCAAAATTACAATATCTAATCAGAAAACGTTACTTTTTATTATATTTTTCTCTTAAACAAAAGCTCATCCTAGATGTCAACGTTCAAATAAATTAATTATTTATCGCTATCTCCACGATTGTTTAAAATAACTTTAAACAACTTTTTTCCCGTCGAAGAAGTCAACTGTTTGATCTGAAAAGGACTTATGGTTCTGGCAACATCAACTACTTTCCTCCATAGAGAATCCTTTGAAGTAAATTGCTCTCCTCCCTCATAAACACCCCTTTTCAATATTGACCAGACATGTTAAATGGGGTTAAGATCGAGAGAATACGGTGGCCAGCTCATGAGGGTTTCTCCAAAGAAGCCCATAGATTCAAGGAAGGCTGCAATCGTACTAGCAGAATAGGATGGTACATTGTCACGCATAAAAATCATCTGAAAGCGACGTGACAATATTAGGTCATCTAGCCATGGTGACAAATGCTTATCCAAAAAGGCCGTGTACGCATTGCTGGTAAGTTTTGCACCGCCTGGAACTCGGAGTGGTCCAACCAACTTATCCCTAATTATTTACGCCCAAAACATAATGTCTCCATCTTATTGTTGGCGATAAACTCTGTAAGGGGTTGGAGTACCGTTCGAGTTCCAAACTTTGGCCCATCCATCCGGACCGTCAAGAGTTGCACGGGTCTCATCTGTAAATAGGACACGTTGGAAATTCATTTTCATGTAATTCTGTGCCCAAGCCATTCGTTTTTCCCTATGTAGTTTGCTCAATGGAGGCATTTGGAATAGTTTTGACGTCTCTTGCCATCTCATTCAACACATTACATCGGACCTGCCTGGATAATGGAGGTATTCCAGCTTTTGCAAAAATGGAAGCACTGGTACTGTTTGGGTTTCATTTGACTGCCCTACAAATTTTCCGAATATCACGATGATAAAAGGTTTCTCCTGGTGACCTTATCCTTTCGGGATTTGGTGTTGGGGTTGTTCACGTGTTGTTGGATCCCTTTCTAGCTCCATAGCTAAATCTTTGATGAACAATCCTTCTGCGAGTCCAGCAACAATCCTTTCCGTTTCGATAACTGTTAATCGCCTCTTTTTTTGGCATTTTAAAAGACCTGTATTAAAGCGAAAGACAGTATAAATTACTTGATAATGAATGAAACGTCATAACTTCGTGAATATCGAATGGATTTTAATAACATTTTTGGAAACAGTAATTTGATGATACAATTTTCATTTTTTGTGACGTATATTTAGTGAAATATTGATATTTTACTAATCTGCAATAAAGCGATTGAGGCAGTTTATACATCAAATATATTATTATAATGGATTTGTAGGAAGGCCCGGCGCTGAATGCGATTAGATGGGATCCATTACAACTTGTTACATTCGGCCTAAAACATCATTCTACTTTCTAATATTCCTACATCTTGCAGTTTATAGCATTAAATATTTAAGGTGGGCTAAATAAGATGTCGAGAATAGAGCGTGGTGCTCTCAGGAAATATACCCATCTCGAACGCAATATCATGATGTGGAGTCGTTTCGTAATATCAGAAAAAAGAGTTCCAAAGATCGCCCACTAAGTAACACCTACATTAATGTTATTTTTAATGTAGCATATCACTGAGGAGTTAGATCCTTCTTTTGTCTAAGAATGATCTGTTTTTATTAAATATTCATCGAGTAATATCGATTAAATTTCATTGAAAAACCTTCATGCTAGAGCTTGTTAAAGCACTGTCGGCCTTACATCACTTGGCAGGGTCTGGTAAAAGCAGCTTATCCTTCCTTGAGAGAGTTCAAAAGAATCTTCGTAGCCTAGTAGAGAATACCCTTTTCTCTTGCTTGCAACATTTTCCCCACAGAAGAAATGGTGCGAGCCTGTCTCTGTTCTATCGTCATTTTTATGGCAAGCGCTCGTCTGAGCTCTAATCTGCGTCCCCTTGCCAAACTTTCACAAAAAACAGTAGCTGAAACCACTATCAATAATTTTCCTACTCTTTAGCTTTAGCTTAAACCTAAACGTAGATTCCGTGAACACAATTCTTTCTTAGAACTGCACAGCTGTGAAACACACTTCCATTTTTCCTGCCTTCCAGATGACTACAATATGGTCGTCTTCAAGTTCAACGTACACAAGTTCTTGATGAACTGTGCCCTTAAGTAATCCAATTTATCAAATTTCCGCTATAAACGATTACTATGATATTATTCCATTACTACCGTACACTCATTAACCCTTCTACTTGAGAACTTAAATTAAGGCTAGACAATCGAAAAGAGGGAATGACTTTCGAAAATAGCGGTGTAAACTGCGACCCCTCCCTGTAGAACAGTGCCCAGTTGAGGGTGAAGAAATTAATGTTGTTCAACCAATTTTTCGATATTTGTCGTTCGAAAGGTCGGACTTTAAAACGATACTGATCTTGGAAAAATCCGTCGCCTCTGGTGAAAGTTTGGATGTGTATATTGAGCAAAAAAAAGAAAAAAGTGGTAGTAGGAGGGCGGGATCGAACCCGTACCGCGAAGGAGGAAAAGAACAGAAAAAACCTGACGTCTTTGCGGTTACGACGACCCCCAAATCTGACACAACTTATGTTAACATTTAGGCTAGACATTCGAAAGGAGAGGATAAGTTTTAAAAATATCGGCGAAAAAAGGCAAACCCCCTGTAGAAAAGTGCCTAGATGAAGGTGAAAATATTAATGTTTTAGACAAGTTTCGATATTTGTCGTATGAAAGGTCGAACTTTAAAACGATAGTGATCTTCGTAAAATCCGTCGCCTCTGTCGAAAGTTTAAGGCAGACATACAAACATGCATACATACATACATACAGACATACATTTATATATTTGTAACTAAAAATTTTCGACCCAAGCCGATAAAATAGCGTGCCCTATCTCTGAATACCCATAAACAAATAATCATATATTGGACTAATCAGAAAACTTGTTTAATTTATTTAAAATGGTATTTCTTTGAGTTATCTAAACCCTTTAAAAGCCAAATTCTCATTCAATAAACCAGTTGAACCCAGTTGACCCGAGTCCACGTAACGGTTTCGTTGGCATCCGACTATGGGCGCTCATTTCTGCAACATTTCTTTCCATCCATGCGCGCAAACATTAACGAACACACAGACACACACAACTGATCACATTATCGTCTGCAATTCTGTATAAACTTTATTCAATGAAATATTCCACTCTTTTTCACTAATTCTCCAATTCTAATACGAAATCAAATGGACAACTCCTATAAACAACTTTCAATGAATTATAATTTATTTAATTGAGCAGAGGAATTTTGAATACGATTTTCCTGATCCCTGAAACTCATGGTTTCTTACTAATCGATCCAGACTTCTAATGTCTCAGCTAATGAACTCTCCTGGTTTTATATGCCTCCTTCTCTGCTGTAAGGACTCGGATATATATATATATATATATATATATATATATATATATATATATATATATATATATATATATATGTGCACGGACTTAGAGTCTATTTTCGCAGCAGCCTCTCTTTAACTAGAGAGCAACGTCTTGAATCCGATGACCAGGCTTTTATGTGCTTTCAAGTAGCCTTTCATCAATCAGTTAGTTACTTATATATTCTCTACTGTTCTCCCTCAAGTCGGGATTGTACCCTAATCGATCTGATAGTATAGATGCAACACTCTCCTTAATACATGTTTGGTGATTTTAAATTTCACCATAAAATTACTTGGTTTCTCAGGCTTCACAGATGCAACTGGGCCTTCTACTTATACCTTCTCTATAGCCGATTCCCTCACACTGAGAGTAATGTTTCCAACCCGCCAACCAGATCGTGAACCCATCAGGATTCACTGCTAGACCTATTTCTTACAACAGTACCCGAGGATGGTCTGACGTATTCCCACTTGGAAACGCAGACCACATAGTGTAATTAGTTGACATCACATTTAAACTCCAGCCTCAAGGTGAAGAGCCATTGTTCAAAACGACAAAGTACTATAAAAGAGTTTACTGGAAGGCCACTAGAGAACACATCAGAGATGTCTTATGGACTGATATCTTCTCTGTTCTTGCTGAACGATATGCCAATGAGAAAATGTAATGGTTTAAAGCGGACATTGAAGTACATGTTCCAACGCAGATGTATTATAGCAAGCACCACTCGTCCCCATGGTTCACTACAAATCGTGCAGCTGCCAATATGCAAATAGGCAAAAATTTGTAGATGCTGGCGTGAAACAACACCATGCACTCCCCGCTGCCAACATATCGCAACCCCACCATCGAGCATTCGTGGATTTTATGTTCTCTTTCAATTCTCTTCTCTCGCCCGTGATCCTCGTGGTTTTCACATTGGCAAGTGTGTTCGGGGAGGTTCACAAGTGTATCAAGTGTGTGAAAAGAAACAGCTTTTAGAATTGACTTTAATTTGAATGTATTTTGTCATTTGATCAACATCTACTCTGTGACCTATTTATAGTATTACACTAGAAACCATCGTAAAAGAGAAATAGCCACAAGAAAGCATACTAAATTAATCAGGGAACGCATAGAATCGCAAAAGATAGGAATTTGTTATTTCTGAAAAATCTGTAATGAATAAAGGGCAATCAGTAATTCTTTCGCCAACAACCAGAAGGTCGCATGCACGGCAATCGAGAAGGCGGAAGTGTTTGCACAGCAATTCGCCTCACACTCTATCTTAAAGCCAACAAACAACTTCCTTTAAAATTTCACTATGCGGACTGAAACCACACTAAATGTAAAAATCACCCCATTCTTGTGTCCGCGATATCATAAAAAACTTAGATACATCCAAGGCGTGTGGGCCTGATCTCAATCCGTGCTATATTAATTAAAAATGCTAAGCTGAGCTAGCCTCCGTACTTACCAGGTTCTACAATAAATGCCTTGCTGAATCTTGCTTCCCTAATTCCTGGAAGATGGCGCCTGTTGACCCAGTGTAAAAGAATTCTAGTGAAACGATTAACCCTCTCAATTATCACCTTATCAGTCTCCTATGACTCTTCGCTAAAATCTATGAGGCCTTAATTAATGAAGCACTAGTCCACCACATTACAAAAGCAAATCTTATATCTGACAAACAGTATGGATTTAGGCAATGTTGTTCTATTGCAGATATCTTAAGTCATCTCTAAACGCATACGCTATGTACTAGAGAAAGCAGGCGAAGCCAGGGCTGTAGCTTTTGATATAGGCAAGGCTTTTGACAAAGTCTGGCACGAACGGCTGCTAATGAAAATTAAATCCTAAGGAATAACTGGACGTATACTAAATATGGCTAGATCCTTCTTAGATAATAGGATTATCCAGGTTGTCATCGATAATCATACATCCAAGCAGCATGACATTAATGCAGGAGTTCCTCAGGGGTCGATCATTGGACCACTATTATTTCTGATATTCATAAACGACTTCCCTGATAATATTGTGTCCGAGATGAGTATATTTACTGATGATACAACACACTGTAATATGCACGAGGGAAGAACAGATGTACACAAATCAAAGATAATGGCTGAATTGTTAGAAAATGACTTTCAAATCGTAGTGGAATGGGGCCGTAAATGGATGGTAACATTTAATGCTAGCAAGACTAAGCTGCTCTCCTTTAACAATTACAAGAAGCCTCTCTAACCACCGATATCCATGACAAATAACTCCCTACATGAGGATACTTCTTTTAAACTCCTCGGCTTAACATTCATGAGCAATATGAACTGGAACAAATACATTGAGGACATTTCAAAAGTGGCTACAAAAATGGTGACTTCCTTCTATCGAGCTAGAAGACTACACACACCTAAGAGTGTCTTGTACCTCTACAAGGCCACTATTCGCCCATACATGGAGTATTATTGCCACATCTGGGCTGGTGCATCTACCACTAGTTTCTTCCTCTTGGATAGGGTTAAAAAAAAGAGTCTTCAATCTAATAGGTTTCATTTTGTCAACTAAGCTCCAATCCCTGTCCCATCGCCGCTAGGGTGCGTTTCTGTGCCTGTTTTACAAATATTTTAATGGAATGTGCTCTGATCAACTCGTTTCACTTGTACCCTCTAGACGCACATATCCCCGACCAACCCGCTTAGCAACAAAATCACACCCCTTCACTGTTGAGATTACTAAATGCCAGAAAGCTTTCTACTCTAATAGTTTATTCTCTCGAACAGCTAAACTTTGGAATGCCCTTACTGCTACCTGCTTCCATGGCCGTACTGATATTCAGAAGTTTTAATATAGCGTAAACAAACATCTTGTTAATCTTTCCTAGTTATGATCCCAAATAGTAGCAACTTACGTCCAAGTGGCGATATGCATTGTAAGGGAGTAATGTGAGTAAAAAAAAAAAAAAAAGCTCTAAAAATAGTCATGATTAGCAGGTCGCTTGGTCGTAAAATACGCTTAAATATGATATTTTAATTAATGCAGATTTCATAATTATTATTATAATTTCAAAAGAATGACTCGTGCGCCACTACCGAAAATCGTTTTAGCTTAGGATTTACTTATTCATTTTACGTTAATGGCTGACCTATTAAGACATGTGTGCTGCAAGGCTAAAAATTAAAACATGACCCATTAGCTATTACGTTACGCATGTATATTCGTAATGTCCTCGTTCGACCTTCACCTGACAAATTCCATTTTTTTCATTTTCACACTTTTGCACCTATTTCCTCAGCTAAAACCCAAATATAAAGTGTCGCATAACTTCGAATACCCAATATATTAAGTTTCATGTATGTAGACTAGAAACTGACAGAGGTATTTGGTAGACACATATTTTAAACAAATATATATACGCATATATATATATATATATATATATATATATATATATATATATATATATATATATATAAGAAAGAGGTTTGTGTTTACTATAACCTTTTTTTTACGCAAATATTACGCAAGTATAAATCCCGTAAAATATCTTCATGAATATAATTACACGTGATAGTTTACTAAAGATGATCATTCCATGAGAAAAACGAAAAAAACTATTAGGGAATTAATTAAAATAAATGTTTAAAAGAATATGCAAATGAGCTAGTCATTTGCAGATGAATGCAATTCCACGGCCCATATATAACAAAGCTGTATTTTCTTTTTAAATAAATAATGAAAAAGGGTTTTAATTATGAATATCAATGCACAAAACCTTAATTTATAGAAGCATAGATATTCTAAACTCATTATTCTATTATCTTTTTCCATAGGAGTCACCACTTATCAAGGCCCAGAGGCCTCTCGAGGATAAGGTTAAAAAATGTACAGTAGTCAATAGGACAATATCATAGTAATCGTTAATAATGGAAATTTAATAAATTTGTTAACTTACATGGAACGGCTCATCAAGAACTTGTTTACATTGGACTTGAAGACAACCATATTGTACTCAGCTGGAAAGCAGGTGTGCAGTTCTAAGAAAGAAGTTTGTTCATGGAATCTACGTTTAAGTTTGTTTTTGTTACACAGTGATCACCACTTATCAAGGCCCGGAAGCCACTCAGGGATAAGGGTTATTGCAAGTACAGTACGTTAGTGTGGAGATTTTCTGAAGTGTTTACTTAAGGGGGCGGTTCATTAGGAATTTGTTAACATTGGACTTGAAGACATCCAAGTTGTAGTCAGGTGGGAAGCAGGCAGATGAAACAGAGTTACACAGGCGTGCAGTTCTAAGAAAGAAGCTTTGTTCATGGAATCCACGTTTTGATTTAGGCACAGATAAAGAGCGGGGGAAATTTTTCACAGTGGATTCGGCTAGACGGGTGTTTTTCGTGAAAGATTGGCGAGGGGGGACCAGAGATTGGAGTTCAGACGAGCACCTGCCATGGAAGTAACATGGAGGGATTTGGAACTTGTAAAGATTCCATATCTTTAAAAATACCTAAATGGAGTTTCTTTTCTTTACTATTTGTTGTTTTTTACAGAAGCGAGAGTGATAGACGCTGTACAATATAGGAGCGATGGATCAAACAGTATAGAATGGGAAAGGGTGAGTTTAAATTAGAAACTTAGCTGGTAATATGCTTAAGCTTTACGCTTTAGGCGTAGCTTTCAATGTCTCTCCGAGGCTTCTTACCCGTCCGTATTCATGGCTTACATCAGCCAATCATGTTCTTCTGTGGAGGAATCCGGATGTACTCATATCCATTGCATCCAAAATATAAATCCAAAATCTAACGCTACTCACTTTCTGATCGCTTTATATCACCTTTTCTTTATCTTCTTCACCTTCGCTTTTTTCTTTTTTCCTTAATCAGCTACTAGTTAAATCGTATTATTACATGTAGCAATATTCCCTTTTGTTAATGCCGACTATTCGAATAATTTTTTTCTTTCTCCTTATTTTTTGAAAAATAGTGAATAGTGTACAGCATCGAAAGTTAACTAAAAACAGTTAAACAACTTCGAAGACGAAAGTAGTATCATTAAAACAAGCGACTTTTGTGCTCGAGAATTTTTCATCATATAACCACCATGCTGAAAGCACTTTTGCCGTCGATGGAGTAGTTGAGCAAGAGCGTCCGAATCACACTTTCACTTGCTACTCTGAAATTGATAAATCTATCTCCTAACTGTGTTGACATCAACTACGGCTTTGTCAACTACATCGGCTTTGTTCAACACGGGCCGATGAATGTTGATCGATCCAATTTTTTCCGAATTCTTAATGGTGTTTTGACATTTCTAGAGACGCGTGAGGTGGATACTTAGTTGGAGCGGATATCAGCGGTGACGAACTGTGACAGGGTTGCTTCTCTCTGACCGACTACTCCTTTCCTCTTTGTGATGATTTATTTATGTTAAAAAAAATTTACTATTGGAATGTTTAATATATCCGTTTGTCTATTATGTCAATCCTTTAACCGATGTCCTCTCACATACTTCTGGGTCAAATTATGCATTCTATTAGACATTAATAGAAATGCCCACCTTTTTCACATGGAATCAATCTGTGTGTGTGTGTGTGTGTGTGTGTGTGTGTGTGTGTGTGTGTCTGTGTGCAACCCATCGGATGTTTCTCTTTTCGGAGTCGTCTGCAAATATTCAACACATATAAAGTTGTGAAAACAAATCGAATACAAAATAATTTTAACTGTCTGTAAAATTATTAGCCAAAATGACTTCTTACGAAGGACGTTTACAAAAGTAATGTTTCCTAGTTTTTTATCCCGCCATAATGGATCGGCGGGGATTGTAAATTGCATTGTTAAGATGTATGAACTTGTGCATTCATGAGCTAAAACTGTCACCTTTTCCTTGCAGATAGTGACGGTGCGAAACTCTAAGAATGCAACTCCTGTCATGGACGTGCATCAAAAGCAAAGATGTGTCATTGAATTCCTGCGTGCATGTTATAAATCATAACGTAATATTAGAAAAGTTATAAATCATAACGTAATATTAGAAATGTTATAACTCATAACGTAATATTAGAAGTTATAAATCATAACGTAATATTAGAAGTTATAAATCATAACGTAATATTAGAAGTTATAAATCATAACGTAATATTAGAAAAGTTATAAATCATAACGGAATATTAGAAAAGTTATAAATCATAACGTAATATTAGCAAAGTTATAAATCATAACGGAATATAAGAAAAGTTATAAATCATAACGTAATATTAGAAAAGTTATAAATCATAACGTAATATTAGAAAAGTTATAAATCATAACGTAATATTAGAAAAGTTATAAATCATAACGTAATATTAAAAAAGTTATAAATCATAACGGAATATTAAAAAAGTTATAAATCATAACGGAATATTAGAAAAGTTATAAATCATAACGGAATATTAGAAAAGTTATAAATCATAACGTAATATTAGAAAAGTTATAAATCATAACGGAATATTAGCAAAGTCATAAATCATAACGTAATATTAGAAAGTTATAAATCATAACGTAATATTAGAAAAGTTATAAATCATAACGGAATATTAGAAAAGTTATAAATCATAACGTAATATTAGAAAAGTTATAAATCATAACGTAATATTAGAAAAGTTATAAATCATAACGTAATATTAGAAAAGTTATAAATCATAACGTAATATTAGAAAAGTTATAAATCATAACGTAATATTAGAAATGTTATAAATCATAACGTAATATTAGAAATGTTATAAATCATAACGTAATATTAGAAAAGTTATAAATCATAACGTAATATTAGAAAAGTTATAAATCATAACGTAATATTAGAAAAGTTATAAATCATAACGGAATATTAGAAAAGTTATAAATCATAACGTAATATTAGAAAAGTTATAAATCATAACGTAATATTAGAAATGTTATAAATCATAACGTAACATTAGAAAAGTTATAAATCATAACGTAATATTAGAAATGTTATAAATCATAATGTAATATTAGAAATGTTATAAATCATAACGTAATATTAAAAATGTTATAAATCATAACGTAATATTAGAAAAGTTATAAATCATAACGTAATATTAGAAAAGTTATAAATCATAACGTAATATTAGAAAAGTTATAAATCATAACGTAATATTAGAAATGTTATAAATCATAACGTAATATTAGAAAAGTTATAAATCATAACGTAATCTTAGAAAAGTTATAAATCAAAACGTAATATTAGAAAAGTTATAAATCATAACGTAATATTAGAAAAGTTATAAATCATAACGTAATATTAGAAAAGTTATAAATCATAACGTAATATTAGAAAAGTTATAAATCATAACGTAATATTAGGAAAGTTATAAATCATAACGTAATATTAGAAAAGTTATAAATCATAACGTAATATTAGAAATGTTATAAATCATAACGTAACATTAGAAAAATAAACAAATATTTAACTTGTTTCAAATTTATAGCATGAATATATTGTTATATTGTCTATTTATAAAAGATTGCGTGTTTAATTATCTTACCAGAGGTAATGTCGTTGTGTTTGATCGTCTAGTGGTCTTTCTATTACATATGTTAATATGCTGTTAAGTGTAAATATGTGTGTGACATGTCATTTGAACATACCTTCTGCCATTTTGTTGGTCCATCTGGAAATTCTCGTCTGGGAGGGAGACTTGATACCTGTTTTCGGGGGCGAAGATTTATTTAACACCAAGACAAGAAATTGGTTCTATAGTTTTTTATTCACCTTCCAGTTTGTTCGCAGAAGGTTGGAAAGTGAATTTGGCCTGTGATTTCTTCTTCTAGGTCTTATTTCTACCATGTCAGCGTTCGTTCCCCACCCCCAGCGAAGGGGTGGAGACAACGGCGAAGCCGTCCGCTCTCGTCCAAGTCGCAACCAAATCTCTCCAATTCAGCTAACCTGATCACATGACTCACACGCAATCCAATCAGCTGATCTTGACTTCCGGTCAACGTGTCTACACTAAAATTCACACTCTCCCTCTCCCTCTCCCCCTCTCTCTTTCTCTATCCATTCTCTAACAATATTTCGAAGCTAAACTCTATCCTCAGTAAGTTGTTTTTTATTTTTTTATTTTCTTCTTTTTTGCTGTGTTGTAAAGTTGGAGGAAGAAAAGTCCGGTGAAAAAGATCCGCGCGTTGTTTTCAGCGTTGTAGTTTGAAATGTTGTAGTTTGAAATGTTGTAGTTTGAAATGTTGTAGTTTGAAATGTTGGAAATGTACGCGAGAATAACGTCAGTTGCTATAGAAACGTTGATTTAATTTGAATAAAATAAAATTGTGATTTGATTTTCAAGTTCGACTGATGCCTATTTCATTTTATTTCAAAATAGAATATTAGTACTAAGTAAGTTTTGAAACCTTCAATATTAATCATAATGGTAAAGCCGACCGGCGTTGCCCGGTCGTAAGATACGCTTAGGTATTATATTTTAATGTATATATATTTCGTTTTTAGTGTTAAAGAGCAAATATTCTATTTATTATTATATTGTACCCAATATATAGTTTTGATTTCATAAATTGATTTATGTGTGTATATATATATATGTGTGTGTGTTGTTGTTGTTGTTTTTAATGCCATCATCTAGAATCGTTTGCTAGAAATTAAATGACGTAAAATTTCATACCAGAAAAAAACAAATTCAGAGCTTTAGTACAATAGTCGAGTCATATTATGTTGTTACTTTTAACAATCATTGCTATATATTGGGTACAATATAATAATAAATTGAGTATCGACTCTATAATAATAAATACGAAATCTGCAAGAATAAAAATAGTGTATTAAAGTATATAGTAATGATTTAAAAAAAGTTAACAAAAAATATGTCTTTCATATCATTAGCCATAATCGAGACCAAAACATATAGTTGTGGCACTATCTCTTAGTTTTGGTAGTTGTTAGTAAACCCCCCCCTTGCATGGACGAGATTTGAGAGTAGGTGGAGGGATCCACAGAAAGGTATTCCTATAACTCATTTCTTTTTTTCTCTCTTTGTCGTCTGGACAGCATGGGATAAGACGCATATTTTTGTAAATGAGGGGGGGGGCATTTCGTCTTCCCCTAACAATAGTAAAGGTTAGTTAGTTTTAAAAAAGTAATGGTGAAAATAAACTGTGTGATCTGTAAATTATATGGTAATGTTGTAATATATATATATATATATATATATATATATATATATATATATATATATATATATATATATATATATATATATAAAATACTTCATTTACTCACATAAAATTAATATACGAAAGTATAAATTTATGCGTAAGCTTTAAGTATTTACTCCAAAAGTGCTCAATACGTTGGTAGAGCTAGTTAGTAATTTATAAAATATATATGGTGATTAAGCTACACTGAATATTCCGCGTTTCATCCACTCTAGGATTTTTCAGGCTTATGTGCATAAGCCCGGAGAAATTTCTCATATATTACGTGCGTTTTTTGTCATGTATCGTTTTGGTGTCTGCCATAAATGTCTGCATCAAAGAACGACGCGGGGCTGAAGACGAAGGAAGAAGGTTCCAGCCAGAATGCCACCAAAGATCAAGACGTTTTCCTGGGAGAAGGAGCCACACAGCCACATCCAACATCTCAGGTATGCTTTTGCTATTGATATTCAGACCCTATTCACTGACCAATCTTTACATCATCATGGGACCGTTTCTAAGACATTTAGTGTAACACGAGGGTCGCTCACACACCAGTGACCGGCTGATCGTGTTATGTTTACGCCTTATTTGTTAACTTTGACATTTTTGCTAGAAATGACGTCATGACGTTAAAATTTGAGACCGTAACAAACAAATTACAAGGTTTAAAAATAATAATGGATGTTTTTATGTTTTTCCTAACTGCTTGACGATCAATTAAAGTGACTTTCTATATTCGATAGTTTAGTGCAAGCGATTTCACAACTTTTTATTTGCGTAGGTGTGGGTTGTCGAAGAATTAAGTAATCTTTAACGAGAACGGTACGCCGTAACGTAGGTAACTAAAAAAAAAACATAAAACTATTTGAATTTTTTTCTTGTCCGATGTGCACGAACATTTGGGATTAGAAGCGCCTCCACAGATTTAAGATATGCAAATTCCACCGACTTTGTTGCTGCGCGCGGTCGGTTTATTTTTCCAGCAACGGACAATTATTGGACTCCGCGTTCTCCATTGTCGAACGACTTAAGTGAGAAAAAATGACAAATCAAAACAATAATGGGAGAAACAATAACCGGGTTGTTTGATCTTGCGCCCTGTCCGCTTTCTAACGTTTGTCCTTCGCTAAAAAAGCTTTTTAAATTGATTTTCAATCATTCCGATTCTATTTCATAGGCACGCGCATGCGTTAACTCACACACGAAAAGACATTTCTTTAACAATGTGACAGTAGCAGTATTCATATTTTCTTGCTTTTGTCGTTGAATATTTCAACCGTTGTCTTTTCTTGGTCCTTGTTTTCACTGTATGAACAAAACTTGCTTGCAGGCGTGTTTTTCCTTAGTCGGGCAGGATCATACACAGAACTGGTGCAAGAATAATCTGTTAATAAGCTATATTACGAAAGTTGATGTATTTTTATTGGTCTTGACTTGTGAAATCAATATACCATCACAAAGAAATGTGTCAAAAAGTTAAGGAACGGTCGATCATTTTGTTTAATGGCTTCTAACTTTATCTATGAAAAAGGAAGAACAAATTTTTGGTGAATTTTCCAATGTTTAATAATGGTAGTTAAATAAAAATAATCGACCGTTCCTTAAATTTTGGAGGATATATATATATATATATATATATATATATATATATATATATATATATATATATATATATATATATATATATATATACCCGTACTATATTGCGTACTATATTGCACTCGCATCTCATGCCCTGCTATCATCTAAAATATAGTTTTGGCACAACTCGTAGTTCAATTCTTAACACCTACTCGCACTTTAATATTATACTAGACCCAAGCTCACATGAATAAAAAATAAATAAATAAATAAAAACAAAAATAAAAAAGGAAAAAAATAATAAAAAATATATATAAACAAAAGTGAAAGCCTCAAACCACATTATCTCCTAACAAGCCTCCTTACAATCATAGTTGCTTACACTGCATGAGCTCTACTCAACCCCTTTATCCACTAACAATGAAATAACAATATCCCTAATCCACTTTGAGGAGTGTAACTATTTAGCAGATATAACCTCTACAAACTAACCCATTAACATTAACTAACCACGCGGGGTCGCAGAAATACCTGGATTAGACCCCAGGCGCGGAGCAAACCCTCTCAGTGGTGACGGACCCAGTGGATCTTTCCAGATAATCCGTCTAGGAGAAGGAAAACTCTGAAACTAAACCAAAGAGGAGGGAGGCCTCTTCAGTCTTGGATGACAACCTTCCTAGAGCTGGTGACTCAAACAAATTACCGGTTTGCAATACCTAAATTGCTTAAGGAGTAGATAGGTCCTGCCTATCGCCCGTCTTCCATACTCCTTCTTTGCCTATTAGTCAGGCGCAGAGATACTATCACAGTGATTCGACAGAAACACCCATTGGTAGATCTTGTTTCTTGTCTAGGGCAATGAACGCCGTTTCCCCCACTCCCGACACACCCCACCCCTAAAGCTGGGCACTTGAGAATGCTTGAGTACCACATATGCCTGAGCAATTAGATTGGGTTGACCTTCCTCTGATGGGTTGAGGGTACCGGATTGACAGTTACTGGCTGCTGTTTCCGACTGGTAGTACAGGTGCCCTAACTCTTTGGTAGCGCTTAGAGCGGCTGCTCCATCAACAGTTGAATAATATCGGGATGTTTGCAGTGCCATGGCGCGCATGGAAAGGGACCCTGCACTCATCCCCGGTGGGCTTTCCTGAGGCCACAGTCCTAGTTGATGGAGGGTCAGCTGATGGTCTACTTGTGATGCATGTGTGATATTCTGCATAACCTCCTGTTCGGCTTCCCCTAACCCAACTGAAACTCGTTAAAAAACATGATGACAGTACAATCTAAAAATAAGCTTAAACCAAGCTTAGGGACCAACAAATCCAACTTGCCTCCTCCCTTGAGGCTTGCATTCACAAATATCCGTGGGCTTAGAACTAATTTAGCCGATGTTGAAGCATTTCTCCTAACAAATACCCCGGATATCTTAGCACTAAGTGAGACTAACCTACACTCCTCCATCCCCTCTAACTACTTTAACATGCCTGGATATCTCCCACTCTGCCGTAAGGACTCTGACAGACATATGCACGGACTTGGAGTTTACATTCGTAATACCCTTCCCTTGACTAGAGAAACAAATCTAGAAACGGATGATCAAGCCTTTATGTGCTTTAGACTAATCATGCAACACAACATTAGCTACTTTTACTTTCTCTACCGCTCTCCCTCGACCCAAGACTGCACCATAATAAACAAAGTATCTGACAGCATAGACACAGCACTCTCCTTCGACACTAGCGCCCAAGTACATGTATTTGGTGACTTTAATGTCCATCACAAAAACTGGCTTGGATTCTCTACTTATACAGATGCAGCAGGCAGCGCAACTCATAGCTTCTCTGTATCTCACTCCCTATCGCAAATTGTTACTTTCCCAACCCGCTTCCCTGATCAGGAAGAGCAACACGCATCACTATTAGATCTGTTTTTGACCACAGTTCCTGATGATTGTGTAACGAAAGCCGACAGCCCACTTGGGAACGCTGATCATGCGGTAATAATGGTTGAAATTGCCCTAAACTCCAGACCCAAAACTGAAGAACCAGTGCTCAAAACAACGAGATATTATAAAAAGGCTGACTGGGAAGCTATCAGAGATCTTATCAGAGACGCCCCATGGGGAAATATTTTTTCTCTTCCTGCTGAACAGTGTGCAACTGAGACCACTGAATGGTTCAAAACTGCAATCGAAGCGCATGTTCCCATGCGGAAATTCTATAGCAAGCCCCACTCTCCCCAATGGTTTACTTCGACTTGCGCAACTGCCATTGCTCAAAGGCAGCATGCATTCCGCAGGTTTAACCGACATAAGTCCAGTTCAAACAGACAAAAGTACAAAGAAGCTAGAAGTAACGTTAAGAAAGAAATAGCGACAGCTAAGACGGAATTTACGGAAACCACTAAAAAACGCATCGAAGCACAAAAATTAGGAACTCGTGACTTCTGGAAAATCTACAACAGTGTAGTAAATAATGGGCAATCAACAATTCCCCCACTAACCAACAATCACGAGGTTCTTTGCTCAGCAACCGAGAAGGCTAACATGCTTGCCAGTCGGTTTGCCTCCAACTCTACACTGGACCCTCTAAACCACCCCCTACCTGACTTTCCTATGCGGACAGACGCCACGCTAGACGATCTGGAAATCACCCCTGCTCAGGTGCATGCTATCATAAAAAACCTTGACACTTCCAAAGCATGTGGACCCGACCTCATCCCAGCTGTGCTATTAAAAAGTGCTCAGCCGAAGTAGCTTCAGTTCTCTCCAAACTCTACAACAAATGCCTTAATGAATCTTGCTTTCAGAGCTGTTGGAAAACTGCTTCTGTGGTACCAGTATTCAAGAATTCTGGCGAAAGAACTGACCCATTAAATTATCGCTCTATTAGCCTCCTCCCACTTTTCGCCAAAATATTTGAGACCTTAATTAACCATGCTCTAGTCCAGCACCTTACAGATGCTAAACTTCTGACCGACCATCAATATGGATTTAGACAAGCCCGTTCCACGGCAGACATCCTCACTGTAATCTCTGAACGCATATACCATTCACTGGACAAAGCGGGAGAGGGCAGAGCGGTAGCTCTAGATATATCTAAGGCTTTTGACAGGGTATGGCATGAGGGTCTCCTCAGGAAGATTAGATCTTACGGTATCACTGGTAGAATACTTAACATAATTAAATCCTTCTTAGATAAGAGAAACATCCAGGTTGTCCTCGACGGTCGTACGTCTAAACAATATAATATAAATGCGGGAGTGCCCCAGGGATCTATCCTTGGTCCTCTGCTGTTCCTGATATTCATAAATGACCTCCCCGACAAAATTGCCTCTGAGATGGGTATATATGCTGATGACACCACACTCTATAGCAGGCACGACAGGAAAACAAATGAACATATATCTAAAGTAATGGCAGAAACACTAGAGGATGACCTCAAATCAGTAGTGGAATGGGGACAAAAATGGATGGTAACGTTCAATGCCACCAAGACAAAACTGGTTTCATTCAATAATTACAAGAAACCTTCTCTACCACCTATAGCAATGGCCAACAACTCTTTAGCTGAGAGTACGTCTTTCAAGCTCCTTGGCCTAACGTTCGCAGGAAACATGAGCTAGAACAATTACATCGAGGGCATTGCCAGGGCCGCTGCGAGGAAGGTGGGCTCTCTCTACCGTGCTAGAAAACTTCTAACACCCGAAAGTATCCTGTACCTCTATAAGGCCACTATTCGCCCATGTATGGAGTATTGCTGTCATATTTGGGCCGGTGCATCGGCTACTAGTCTCTCGCTCCTTGACAGGGTTCAAAAGAGAGTCGCAAATCTGATAGGCCCTAAACTGGCATCAAAACTTCAGCCTCTGTCCCATCGTCGAAACGTTGCATCCCTCTGCCTGTTCTACAAGTATTATAATGGTGAATGCTCTGAAGAACTGCAAGCACTTGTGACCCCACGACGTGAACACCCTCGACAGACCCGACAAGCTACAAAATCCCACCCCACACTGTAGAGATCCCTAGATGTAAAAGATCTTTCTACTCCAGTAGTTTCTTCCCCAGAACTGCTATACTTTGGAATTCCATTCCAGGTCACTGCTTCCCCAACTGTACTGACATGCATAAGTTCAAGTGCAACATGAACCAACATCTCGCTGCCCTAATCCCTACATAGTACCCCAGTA